>NC_021164.2:74032536-74049775 GCF_000331145.2 Cicer arietinum | reverse complement strand
ACTCTTTCCATCTAAAGTTAAATATCTTAAACGTTATTCGAATGATCTAATATAATGTAGCGCAATAAATATTAAATAAACTTTATTACTTTTTCAAAATTTAGAAAGAATTTAATTCAACCCATACAAAACTCACCAAAAATTAACTTCGCTTATGAACAAATCTTCATATCATTTTTTTTATCAAATATATATATATAACTCTTAAACGTCAAATTTGGTTGACATTTTATTTAAATATTACTCTTAACGTAATTGTCCAGTTTTGTATACCACTTATGCAACCATAACTAACCCTTTCCACATATTTAAACTTTGTGTATTTTGCCTTTTGAAAACCCACCGCGAGTAATTAGGCTTAAGCCCATTCCAACAGCCACGGGGGAATTACCTTTAAATTTTTTTCATAGCTGAAATTAATAAAGTACAAAGAAGAATATCAAATTACGAGTATTAAAAAATATTATTCATGCATAAAAAAACATTGTTAAGTTTATTTTTTAAATTAACCCTTAATAACTAATAAACTAGATAATTGAAAATGTAAAAATTGATATTGAGAGATAGTTTGAAAATTTAAGTTTAAAATATATTTTTGGTCTCTCAATAAAAAAAAGTTAAGTTTGTTGTTCAAATTACTCTCAATAATTAATAAACTAAAAAATTAAAAATGTAAAAATTGATATTGAAAGTAGAGATGTCAAAGGAGTCGGTCCGTCTGACCTGCTCTAGTTTGAAGAGTTTGTACACATGAATGACCAGTTCAATCTACCCACTTTGTTATAGGGTCGTGTTTTATCAATATTGGTCCGTCTATTATGGGCTATGCATGCCAACGATACGATCCAGTCAATTTTTTCTCGATATTTTTTACTTTAATTACTAAAATTTAAACAAAATTAAAACACAAAGATACTCTCAATCACTTATCACAATAGAGACAATAAAATAAATTTATAATACATAACACTACCACCACAAAGAACATGGTCGTGTTCAATATTCAAAGCAGGAAAGTTAGAATCGAAATCAATATTGGTCTTGGTCGACATCTCATAGTCACGACTCACAATGGAGCTGAATCGGCAAATATGCTTAACCGACGGTTCTAGTCTTGATCGGCGGCGCCGGAACTACCATAACAGTGCTATATTGTTCTTGACTTTTAGAGGAATACATTTTCTTAGCGTTTTTAGTAAACTAAGTTTTCTTTGATTTATTAATATTGGTCGATCTACTGGTTTTGTTTTTCAAAACCAGCTCAAAATAGAAAAAATAAGATATTATTTGAGCCATCAGAAATTTGTTCACAATAATTTTTTTTACTTGTAGTTGGTCAATTCGTAGCTCGTCGAACTGCCCTAGCCCAACTCATTTTTAATATGGGCTAAATGGTCGAGTATAAAAGAACCCTTCATTATTGAGTCTATTTTTCTGTGGTCTCACATGTACTAATATGTGGGTCAAATGATCTAGCCCATGTAGACATCTCTAATTGAGAGGTAGTTTTAAAATTTAAGGTTAAAATACACTTTTGACTTCCAAAGTTTTACAATTTGACAATTTTGTATCATATTTTGAAATTAATAATTTTGATCCCTTAATTTTATCTTTTTCTATAAAAGTTAAAGACTCTTTATTTTAATTGGGTCAACGCCGATGTGAATTTATTTTGACCAGATCAACATTAATAGCTCAGTCTTAAAATATGTGTAAACATGAAAGTTAATTAAAAATAAAAAATAATGTCATGTGAATGTTATTCAATGGTAATATTTGGTTAACAAAATGTAAGTTTCAATCTATGAAAGGAAGAAATTGTAGAATAAAGTATAAGTTTTGTTGACCAAATGTAATGTTGGACGTCAGTCATAACAATATATATTTTTAATTAAATTTCACTTTGTTTATAGAGGTTTTTAAAATTTAATCTATATTATAGTTGACCTGAGATAATTTAGTCTTGTATCAATGTTGATTCAATCAAAATAAAAGGGCATGACAATTGCAAAAGAAGGTAAAGTGTTTTTTTTTTACTTAAAAAGGTACAAAGTTGAGAGACTAAAATTGTTGTTTTTAAATTATTCATTTTAGTTAAAATTTTATTATCATTAAATAGAAGATAAATTAATAATTTGTACTTATATTTTGTGCAAAAAATACATTTTTACCATAATGAAATATAAGCAAAAATGATAATTTAAATAGATGCGTCTTAATATTTTTGAAGAACGTGTTCGAATCTAAAAAATAGAGATCCTAATAAAAAAATATGTTATTTTAATAATTATAAATTATGTCAAAATATTATATTTTTATTGAATGAAACACCAAAAATTCAAACTTTTTTATTTAAACTTATCAAAATAAGTAAATTATAAATAATATTTAAATACATTTCAAGCTAACATTAATTTGTTTATCTATTTAAAAAGAGTTATCCTTTTAACATTTTTTGAAGAAAATTCATAATTTTAAAAGATACTACTAAATAATCACATTTCAAAAGAAAATAATTACACATTATTAATCATATTTTATAAGTTTCAAAGATTCTACTAAATAATATATCAAATAACAATATCCTTACTCATTTTTTTTTGTCAAAAGAAACTACTTAATCTTATGACTTTTTTCTTTGTCAACCTATTCACTAACTATAAATTATTGTTTTTATATTGTTGAGCCCAATAAAATCTGGTGCAATTAGTTTGTTCCTCTATAATAAATTAAATTTTTTTAAACTTTGGTGTTTTTTTTATTATATGAAACTTTTTTAAACAATATATCATAATTATTATAAATAAAAAAATTGAGGCTCTAATAATTTTGGGGCCATGTACATTAGACTAGATTGCACATAACAATTAGTGACCCAAAATTTATAAATTCATGTATTTAATTAAAAATTTAAATTCAAATACATTAACTTTTTAACTACTATTTTTATTTATACTTGATTTGGACGCCGGACATTTTCAGTCAAAAAAGAAGCCGAACATTAATTTGTAACAATTTTTTATTTATGTATTTTTTAGTAAAAAGAAAAACACTTTTCTTTTTCAGCCGGCGGACATTATATAAATTATAATCTACTACCAGTCTTGTCCACAACTAACCATATATTATTTTATTAAGATTAACATTAACACTAACACGATGCTTCGGTTTCTAGTTGTAATGGTTGTGTCGGTAATGGTGAAAGGAGATATTATGTCTGAGAATGAATACACGATAGAATCAGTGAGAGCGTCTTTAGTTAGACAAGAAGACACCATTGTATTTGGTCTAATTGAGAGAGCCAGGTTCCCCATCAATTCTCCAACATACAATCAACTTAATGTTTCCATTCCTAATTTTAATGGTTCGTTGTTCGACTTCATTCTTAACCAAACAGAGGCCATTCAAGCCAAGGTAGTTAGTTGCCTTGCTTCACATCTTATTTTCCTATATGTGACTATTTTTTATTTATTATTATAAATTAATGACGATTTGTTATGGTATCAGACTGGAAGATACATCAACCCCGAAGAAAATCCCTATACAGAAAATTTACCACCCTCAGTTGTGCCACATTACAACTTCTCAAAGGTAATGATTTGACACTTTGAGTAGTTCAATCGTATTAATTAGGGGAAAATGTGGATGATCTCTTTTGAACTTTGTCTTTAGTTTTTGCATCCTACAACCGCTGTGATTAACATAAACGAGCGCATAAAGAAAGCGTATTTGAACGAGATGCTTCCACTTTTTGTTGCTTCCGGGGATGATGGCAACTATGCACAAACTGCAGCTAGTGATCTTTCATTATTGCAGGTAAAATTTCCAGTCCAAGTTCTTATTATTATAGAGTAGTCGTATATGCCTGTGTCTGTGTGACAAGTTTTATGCAACTTCACATGTACTTAATTAAAAATTGTGCAAAACACCAACCTCGATGTGGCTATTTAAATTTTGAAACTGGGGATTTTTTGTCTTTACCACAACAATTATATTTTATTATTGTTGATATAATATAATAAAATAAAATAAAGATAAATAATATTGAGTTTTAATTAGAGAACGTTAAATTTTATTTATACAAAATCAACTTAGATAATTTTCAAATATTAATCTATGAGAGACTATAGAACTTGTCTTAAATTATTATAATAAGATAAGTTATCATTCTACTAATTCTTACATAAAACCGTAAAATTATGAAATAAATAAATTATCATTCTTTTAAAGTTAAATTATATTTGTTGTCTTTTAAATTGTTTATGTGTCTCGCGATGGTTTTGTTTAATTTTAACTTCTTAAGTTATAAATATTATTTAATTTGATCCCTCAGATTACTTTTTTCTATTTTAGTTTATTAAATTATAAATATTAAATATTTTGATCTCTTAAGTTATAAACGCGTTCTGGTCATTTTTTATAGTGTCTAACATTGTAATTTAAGGAATTAAAATCTATAAATTTTTAACTTAAGAGATCAAAATCTTTAATATTTATAATTTATGAGACTAAAATGAAATGAAATCTAAAATATCTAATATTTGTGACTTAAGAGATTAAAATAAAATGAATAAAACTTAAGAAATTAAAATAAATAAAAATGCAATTTAGCTTTCTTTTAATTACAACTTAAGTCAACAAATAAAAATGAAGGATAAATTTTTCCTTGTGTTTTACATCAAATAAATAAATGTTGGTTTTGGCTTATGAAAATTTATTCTCATTCTATTAAATATTCACAGGCAATCTCTAGAAGGATTCATTATGGAAAGTTGGCAGCTGAGACGAAGTTTAGGGCATCTCCTCGTGAATATGAGCCTTTAATTCATGCTCAGGTATATATATAATGATCGCATTCTTGACCATATTTGTAGCTAGTAAATGACTATTATGGAGGTGAAATTATTTTAAATGGGATGAAGTAATAAGGTGAGTTGGTGATTTTTAATATATATATAAAAATTAAAATGATTCAACTCGTCTCATTAGCAAAAAAAACTGTTGTTATTATTTTAAAATAATGGAATCTCAAAACATTGTTCTTTTATTTCTATAAAATATTTTATTAGGCTTTGTTCGAGAGTTTGAAGACGAAGGAGAAATAATTTAGAAGGAGAGGAAGAGAGCAAAATAAAGAGCAACTTCTAATCTTATCTGAGAGAGTAATTTAGTTCCTTTAAATTAAGAGGATTTTGTATAATAAAGAAAAATAGACTCATCCAAAGTGTTGGGTCATGATAAGGTTCATGAGATAATCACATTGGATTAAGAGCAAACACATTAGTGAGTTTGGACACTATATAGTCACTCAAAATCTTAAAGCATGAGGTATATAGGTCTTCTCACTTATATATTATTCAACGTTCAATTTTCTTTCCAATGTGGAATTCATACTCACACTTAACACCAACAATTTCTCCCCTCCCAAATGCCTACTCCTTCCACTTCCTTTTTTCCAAATACCTATCATCTCCTCTTAAATTGCCAAAAAAAGCCTTAGTGGTAATTATTTTTGCAATGTTACTGATTGTTATTATATGATCATTTTTTCATTGTTGTACTTGGTTTTTATGCCACGTTATTTGTGTAAAGTTGAAACAATAAGTGGTTTGTTTTTGCAGGATAGGGAAGGATTGATGAAATTGTTTACAGTAAAAAGCGTAGAAGAGATAATTCAAAAAAGGGTTCGAAAGAAGGCCATGGTGTTTGGTCAAGAAGTGAGTCATGACTCCGAAGTCAGTAGAAAATACAAGGTTGATCCAACAATAGTTTCTCGCTTGTACCAAAATTGGATAATACCCCTCACAAAAGTTGTTGAAGTAGAGTACTTACTACGACGTCTTGACTAAACCTATTTGATACAATTGGTAGAACAATAGTATATGTCGTTGTTAAAACCAATAAATTCTTTAAGCCTTTAAGAAATCAACAAGGAGATTTAAAAGAGCCATTTTGAATACTTTGCATAAATAAATTAAAAGAAAGCTTGTCACTCATTCCAAATACTTTTTTAAAAGCAACATTTTATTTAGTTTTATTGAGCAAAAATATGCTACTATAACTTTCATAAATAAATGATTGACTTGTGTTATATTTTTAAGAATGTAAAGTAATTTACAAAATAAACTAGGCTAAACATGCACTTAATCTTATATTTTATAATCAAAATGTTAGTCAAATACAAGTTGGCTTGCATCCAAGTCCACATTCAATCAAACTAACTTTCACTTATGTTTCATTGTTGTTTTAAGATGGATGGATCATACGACTACATTTCAAAAACGTAAGACCAAATTGACTGGTATATTTTAACGTGCATCAACTACATTTGATCAACATTATCTCACCCTTTATATCTCTCACATATGTCATCCCTATTCTTTGGTTGTTATCGGTCTTGTATAAATTAACTCTTATTCTCCTGTTACTTTTCATTGTTGTAACTGAATGTAACTTATCTTCCATGTGTTTAAAAATATTTTTATGCTCCACCCTTCACATTTCCTCTCATTTTTCCTTCAGTTATCTCTTTGTTGACAATCATAGAATGTGCTCATATTGAAACACTAGTGTATTTTTTATAAAATTTTGTTGGCCAATTTTTGAAAATCCCTTCTTTTACGTTAAGGTTTTATTCTTCTATGTGATATAAATTTTGGGAAGATGTTGTGTGAGTTATAATTTATTTACAATATTATTGTGCATATTCAAGTTCTCTCATTAAAAAAAGACTTGAATGAAAACACTATAGCGTATTGGTACCGATGACAGTGGTGATTCATTGTTGCGAGCCTTACACTTTAGAGGTCATTGAAGCATTTGGAATAGAACTCGACATCATTGATTTTGAGCTTGAGGTCAAAATATTGGCAAATAAGTCCAACAAGAAGATTAGCGGGAGAAGACTTACTGAGTAATAGTTGTGGAGGAAAAATGTTATGAAGTATATCAAGTGAGAGAAGTTTTAATATAAGAGGGCAAAATGACTAAATTTGGACCATACAACCTTTCATGAATGATCATAATTGAAAGTTATTTAAATGACACATGATTACTTAAAAAAATCACATGATTTTTGTTCTAATCTTAGTCATTTATGATTTGATCAATGATGACAATCATTCATCTCATCATAAAATTCATATCGTTTGATATTCTCTCTCTCTCTATATATATATATATATATATATATATATATATAACTTTTTGTAGATGTTGAATTTCATTGATCTAACCATTGATTATTATTTATATTGTCTCAATGACTATGCATACACAAATTATAGAATTTGGATATTTATAGCTATATAATATTACAATTGGCACTTTAATTGTGATACGAATTGACCTAGATCGATGATTGGAGTCGATAAAGTGCGATAAATGATGTCGACAACTCCTTATATAGGGGGTGATAAATGATACACTCCCAACGACCAAGTAAACATGTGTTTGAAAGTGAGGAACAACAGGATTTGAATATTGTGTACCTTTACCCCGCATCAAATGTACTTTATATAGGATGTTTTCTACAGTTTAAAAAACAATATGTTACTGTTGATGAACTGTAAGTAACATGATTCGTAGATCGATGCATGATTTCAAACTCAAGTCCCCTTATGATCATCTAGTGACAACTAATATCACATGATTCAGATTTAGATAATCAATTCATAACCACAATCATGTGGTGATGAAAAAATATTTACGCAAGTCCAACGATCCCCACTTCAAATGTTCTTTGACGTGCTACAATGTCTTAATTCAATGATTGTTTGAAACTTAAACATTAAGTGATCACCCACTTCAAATGTTCTTTGACATGTTCCAATATCTTAGTTCAATGATTATTTGATCCTTAAATAGAGTTACTCACCATATTAAATGATTCCACTGTCCCACCATGTATGTAAATTTTATACCTATAAAAAATGTGGGATTTGTAGAAAATGCCATAAATATTTTGAGTTGGTATTTATTTTAGATATTTAAAGTTATGTTTTTTTTTAGGTACCAATCTGAGTACTAGGTTACTATTTTGTCATGAGACTAGGATGAGTCTCCACACTCCACGACTCAGATAATTTATTTATACTGTAATTGAACAAAGAAATAAATAAAAAAAATATTACAAATTCAATATTCCCAATCCAAGGGCACATGCGTCTTTCTGCTCTCACCAGCTAGGAATCGGGGAAGTTGGGGAATGGCGTCTTACCATATTTACCCCTTTAAACTACTAGCAGTGGCACTGTATGTTCGCCGATTAATTAAAAATATTTCTTAACAAAGAGTAGCACCCATTTTCTCTTAAGTCATTAATGTCCTAACATTTCATTATTATTATTACTCACTCTAACTCTAAAACGTCCCTTAACAGTCACACTCACACTCCACAGTACACTAACAGAGCAAAACCGTGAAAACCCCATTGTAGCAGAATAGAATAGAACCCTCGTCTTAAACCCTAGATTTTCATCTCATCAAAAACCACTCTGAAAATTCATCACAATCATGAATCACGTTGGTTCGAGCAAAGACGGTAACAAAGCGGGGTTCGAAACGAAGGATCATGAAGATTACGACATCGACATGGAAATGGACATTGACCTTGAAGACGAAGATCCATCCTACACCGAAATCCTCAAAGAGTTAGGTGATGATATGGTTCGTTATTTCTGCAAGAAAGCTTCGATTATGTTCTTCGATGAGTACGGTCTTATAAGTCACCAAATCAATTCGTACAATCAATTTGCTACTTCTGGTCTTCAAAATACCTTCGATTCGTTCGGTGATTTAACCGTTACGCCTGGTTTTGATCCTTCTAAGAAAGGAGATAACGAACATTACCGTTATGCTTCTGTTAAGTTTGGTAAGGTTACGCTTGATCGACCTATGTTTTGGTGTGGTGAAGGGAATACTCAGGAGATGAAGATGCTTCCTAGACATGCTCGTCTTCAGAGGATGACTTATGCTTCCAAAATGAAAGTTAATGTTCAAGTTCAGGTTAGTGATTTTTTCTTCTTCATTTTTTCGTGTTTTGATTCTCAATGTGGTTAAGTATTCCTAACAAAATTAGGAGTCATTGTGCTTTTGTTGAGAGTGAGGTTTTATGGTTTGAAATTTGTGCTTTAAGCATTCGGAACAAAATTAGGAGTTTTCGAGGTTTTGTTGAGAGTGATTTTTTATGATTTGAATTTTATGCTTAAGCATTCCTAACAAAATTAGGATTGTTGTGGTTTTGTTAGAGTGATTTTGAAATTTGTGGTTCCTATTTGATGTTTCTGTGTTAATTATAGGTGTATATTCCGAAGAAGGTTCGTAGTGATAAATTTAAGACAGGAAAAGAGGAGTACATTGATAGAGAGATTATTATGGACGAGAACAGAGAAATAACCATTGGGAGACTGCCTGTGATGGTCAAGTCTGATCTTTGCTGGATGAATGGTGTTGAAAAGGGTGATTGTGAATTTGATCACGGAGGCTACTTTCTGATCAAGGGTGCTGAGAAGGTTAGCTATATTCATGATTTAGGTCATGTTTGAATAAACAGCTTAATTAAGTGTTTAAAGCATAAATGCTTATCATATAAGTATGCTTACATAAGATAAATTAACATCAAACTGTTTTCATATAAGCTATAAGCTATTTTCATAAGCTATCCTGGCGAGCTTATGAAAGTAAGCTGAAACCAACTTATGGACAAGTCACAAGTTGTTTTCATAAGCTCTTCCAAACAATCTTACAAGTGGTTATGCAAGTAGATAAGTGGAAATAAGTCAATCCAAACAGAGCCTTATTTGCACTGTTTCTGCCTTGTTTGTTACAGTTTTTATACATTTTTAATGCAGTGCATTAAAGATGTATTTATATTATTGTGTTATAATTTTTTGTAAGTCTTAATTGTATCTTCGCAGTATCTTTCTTTGCTGCTGTAATAAATTGCTTTTGTTGCAGATTTTTATTGCACAGGAGCAAATCTTTCTAAAGAGGCTTTGGGTTACAAATGTTCCGTATTGGGCAGTTGCATACAAGTCACAGATGAAGAGAAATAGGATGGTCGTTAAATTGGTGGAAAATACAACAGTTGAAGGGATTAAAAATGGAGAGAAGGTGCTCACAGTATATTTTCTGTCTGTCGAAATTCCTGTATGGTTACTGTTTTTTGCTCTTGGTGTCACTTCAGATAAGCAGATTGTTGATCTCATCGATTATGGAGAGGGAGATGGGAGAATTCAAAATATTCTCTTTGCTTCCATTCGTGAGGCCGATGAGAAATGTGAACAATTTCGTAGAGGAAAGAATGCTCTTCTTTATATAGAGGAACGCGTAAAAGGTGTCCAGTTTCCACCTCCAGAATCTATTGACGAGTGCCTTAATATGTATGTCTTTCCGAACATTAAAGGCTTGAATAGAAAGGCACGGTACCTCGCATACATGGTGAAGGTTCTCTTACTGGCGTATACTGGCCGTCGAAAAACTGACAATAGGGATGATTTTAGAAATAAGAGGCTTGAGTTGGCTGGTGAGCTGCTAGAACGCGAGCTAAAAGTGCACATTGCACATGCTCGGAAGCGAATGGCGAAGGCTCTGCAGAGAGACCTTTATGGAGATCGAGATGTTCATCAAATTGAGCACTATCTTGATGCTTCCATTATTACAAATGGTCTTCAACGAGCATTTTCTACTGGAGCATGGACACATCCTTATAAAAGGATGGAAAGGATTTCTGGTGTGGTGGCAACCCTTGGCCGAACCAATCCATTACAAACCATGGCTGAATTAAGAAGAACAAGGCAACAAGTTCAGTACACAGGAAAGGTTGGGGATGCTAGATACCCGTAAGTTACTTTTATTAACTGTATTTTATCTTTCTGTAGTTGTGTGGTCATGTGGTGGGTGAAGTATGTCAATAGATTTTATTTTTTTATCTTAGCTTACTGAATTGAATGGTCATTGTTCGCCTTTTGGTATTTGGTCTGAGAGTAACAGTTGCAGTTATGCTTTTCTGCATTCACACCATTTGCTTATTTAAATAGTTTTTATCCTCTCTTCTTCGCCTTTATTCTGGGGTGTTTTAAATGAAGGTAAAGGATTGTCTTAGTGGCATAAGCACGGTGGTGGGATCCATTAGTGCCCCATCTGATGTAAACTGTACCTCAAAAGTGGTATTAAGCTTTGATTGGTTCTAAGGTATACTTTTTATCAACAACAAAGCAGCAATTAAGTGATTAAATAATCATATGATTTATGAAGGATTGGGAATATGTATAACCCTAAACCTATAATGATTGTGACTCCTGGTGTTGCTAAATCCAATTCTTGTGGAGTTATAAGGTAGCTTGGTAGTTTTTGGGGAGGGGCACAAGGGTTAGAGCGATAAAAAGGTCATGTGTTCAACTCTCCTTCTACAAAAATAACAACTAACATTTACCACTAAAAAAATAATGCCGGATACCGCATCAGAAAATGAAAGTTAAATATCAGCGTCATACTAAATCTAATAACCAGTAATTCTTAACTTCGACATTTTAAGTCCCCTGGGTACGTTGCTATAAACAAGAAACCCAAAACTAAATCAAATTACCTTCCTCTTTGTCTTTAATACTCATGGTTCATCAACGCAATACTTTCTACTGCTGCATGTGTCACGCTTTAGATTCCGTGTTTATATGGTGGGTGTCATCATGGTCTCTTCCATTTCATTTCAGTATCAGCTTCTGTGAAGTGCCTTGATTGGCAGGGTGTATATGTAAAATTAGCTAGTTCTGATTGAAATGGTTGGGCTAGAAATCATGTTGAAATCTGCAGTCTCTTCTTTGGTCATCTATGGCACGAGTATAAGTATCAGCTTCCCAACCTTAACCGGGATTGATCTGGTCTCTGGCATTTTGTTAGTAGCTTTAGCTGTGCATTTGTTCTTTAGTTAAGGGATTGATATGTTAGTACAATGAATACTTGAGTTATCTTTGAATTAAAAGTTCAAATATGTTGTTTAATTGTTCTCTATGTTTGAACTTGGAACATTTGCTTTGTTTATTATAAAATTACTTTCATTTATTTTAATTGAAGTTTGTGGTTGCAGGCATCCTTCTCACTGGGGTAAGGTTTGTTTCCTCTCTACCCCCGACGGTGAAAATTGTGGACTAGTAAAAAATATGGCCGTCACAGGGCTCGTAAGTACCAATGTAACTGAATCTATACTCCCTCAGTTGTTTGCTTGTGGGATGGAAGAACTTGTCGATGATACTACTGCTGTTCTTGGAAACAAAGACAAAGTCTTTCTAAATGGAGACTGGGTTGGAGTTTGTTCAGATTCCGCATCATTTGTGGCAGAGCTGCGAAATAGAAGAAGGAAAAATGAATTGCCTCATCAGGTTCACTTTTTATTCTCCCATTCTAAGTTGGCTGTGTATTCTATAATAATCTTAAAATATTTTAGCGCATACTTTTCATTTGAGTGGTGTTGAGAATCCATCTAGTGGAATAAGATTGTTGTTGTATACTATTAATTTGAGCCGTAGTGTCAAATGGTATAAGGACAGACAGTTTTAATAGCTTAAACTAAAGCATGAAAAAACATGCAGAGTAGAAGATACATTAACTAACAAATATGTTATAGATTAAGCATCTGGAAACATGGTCTGTATTAGGTAATAATTTTCTACCTTAGTTTATGTCTAACATGATTATACTAACTGTTTGAAATTTGCTTCCCGTGTGAGTGGGACCATGTCTCTATATGAACTACCTCTGCAAAACAATGTCATTTATGTGTCCCTCTCCTCTATAAAAAATTGGGGTATATTGTGTTCTCAGTTGTCTTTCTTTGTCAATAGTCAGGCACTAAAGTAGTGGAGTGGTTGCTGTTGCCTTTGTCAGAAGCTTCCAATACTGCTCGCTTTTCACATTTCCTCCTCCTATACTATGTTTCTAATTCTGTTGACCTTTTAAGCCGTTTATATTATGTTTTTCCCTGTTTTATATAAAAAAACTGCTGTATATTTCTATTGCAACAAATATGTGATTTAGTTCCTTGTTTCTTTTGAGCTTAGTGTTAACCATTTCTCTTTAGGTGGAAATCAAAAGAGATCCAAGTCAAGAAGAAGTGCGCATATTATCTGATGCAGGAAGGATTCTTCGTCCACTCTTAGTAGTTAGTAATCTACTAAAGATTAAAGGATCTAAATCGGATCCAAAATCTTTCCAATCCCTATTGGATAATGGCCTGATTGAGCTGATTGGTCCTGAAGAAGAAGAGGACTGCAAGACTGCATGGGGTGTTCCATATTTATTTGGCAAAGAGGGAAAATCTTCCGTGAAGTATACACATTGTGAACTTGATATGTCATTCTTATTGGGTCTAAGCTGTTCACTTGTTCCATTTGCTAATCATGACCATGCTAGGAGAGTGCTGTATCAATCTCAAAAGCACTCCTCACAGGCTATTGGCTTTTCTACAACAAACCCGGATATTAGAGTTGATGCTTTGTCTCACCAATTATTTTATCCTCAAAAACCACTGTTTCAGACAATGACATCTGATTGTCTTGGAAAACCTGGATATCTGGGTCCGAGTAAACTTCTTCCGAAGTCCGAATTCTATAATGGGCAGAATGCAATTGTGGCTGTCAATGTACATCTTGGATATAATCAAGAAGATTCCTTGGTGATGAACCGTGCTTCTCTGCAGCGTGGTATGTTCAGATCCGAGCACATAAGGAGTTACAAGGCTGAAAATGAAAATAAGGAATCTACAGAAAAGAAACGGAAACCCGAAGACATTGTAAATTTTGGAAAGATTCAAAGTAAAATTGGTCGAGTTGATAGCCTTGATGATGATGGATTTCCATTCGTTGGTGCGAATTTGCAGATTGGTGATATTATTATTGGGCGGTGTGCTGATTCAGGGGCGGACCATAGTATAAAGCTAAAACACACCGAGAGGGGTTATGTTCAAAAGGTTGTGCTGTCCTCAAATGATGAGGGGAAGAATTTTGCTGTGGTTTCACTTAGACAGGTAACTGGTTGAAAACTACTTCTATGAAGATGCATGTTGCCTTGTGCATGAATATTTAGGGGTTACTGCACTGAACAAAACATACGTCAAGCAGAAATGCAGGTTGAGAATATAAATTTGCACATCATCTGAACGTGGATGCTTTATGTTGCACAACTGAAAGCTATTGTTTTTCACTTCTAAACTGTATTTGATCACTAAGAAAAGCTGTTATTTAATAATATTTGCAGGTTCGAAGTCCAGTTCTTGGAGACAAGTTCTCCAGTATGCATGGACAGAAGGGTGTTTTAGGATTTCTGGAGTCTCAGGAAAACTTTCCTTTCACAAAACAAGGTATTGTTCCTGATATTGTCATAAATCCACACGCATTTCCCTCAAGACAAACTCCCGGGCAACTCCTAGAGGCTGCTTTAGGGAAGGGTATTGCTTGTGTTGGTTCATTGAGAAATGCTACCCCTTTTTCCACTTCCTCTGTTGAAGCCATTACAGACCAGCTTCACAGGTAATGTTTCATCATGATTCGGTTTACCTTAATTACAGTTTATGTTGTATTTTATGTTATGTGGGTCATTCTATTGAGAGGAGGAACTTGAATTTCAATTTCTGCTCTTTCTTAATGTATGACTATGATGTTTCCTATTTGCCAATAATGTCATCCTAGTCGAAGATGGTTTTTTTGGCATTTGCTCGGGTCTTACTTTAAATTTAGGAATTACGTTCTAAAGTTTGACTTCTAAGTTGTCAAATTTTTGTGTTTCGTTGTTGTACTAAGCCCGATTTATGTTCCTCATGACAGAGCTGGGTTTTCAAGATGGGGAAATGAGAGGGTATACAATGGTAGGACTGGTGAGATGGTCCGTTCACTCATATTTATGGGCCCAACATTCTACCAGCGACTGCACCACATGTCTGAGGATAAAGTAAAATTCAGGAACACAGGCCCAGTTCACCCGCTAACCCGACAGCCTGTTGCTGACAGGAAGCGATTTGGAGGTATCAAGTTTGGTGAAATGGAGCGTGATTGCCTGATAGCTCATGGTGCATCTGCCAACCTGTACGAACGCCTCTTCACCCTGAGTGATTCGTCTCAGATACACATTTGTAGTAAATGCAAAAATGTTGCAAATGTGATCTTACGGCCAGTTTCTGGTGGCCGGAAAATACGAGGCCCCTATTGCCGGTTCTGTGAATCCGCAGATGATATTGTGGTGGCCCATGTCCCGTATGGAGCTAAGTTACTGTGTCAGGAGCTGTTCAGCATGGGCATTAATCTAAAATTTGAAACTGAACTTTGCTAGACAACTGCTCTTAACATGTCTGCCTCTCTTTTCTCTAGACTAGACTTTCGAACTCCATGTACATATCAGTTTGGTTCCCTGGATGTTTGCTTGAATATCAGTTAGGAGTATTACTATTTCGTGACAAGCGCCATGATTTTCTTGAATGCTCTTGCATTTCTTTTTTTCCTTTAAATTGTTTAAACTTTGAAGAGGAATGCTCATATCCGGCTGGAAGCTTCTCTGCCAGAAAATTCAGGAATGAACTGCTATTTAGGTTTATTCATACTGTTTAATTCTTTTCTTTGGTTTCCGTTTCATAATGAGTGTAGTATTTGTTAATTCCACACATTAAGAAATAAATATAAATAAAAGAGAATGTTTATTTCATCAAATTATTTATTAACAATTGGTTTGTTTTTTTAATCATAAATGCAAATTAAAATAAAATGTTGTAGGAATAGTTTACATAGGATAAATTACTTACATTAAAAATTAAAAATGACATTTATTTGAAACAATTTTTTTTGTTAAAACAACCTTTATTGTAAGACAGTAACAATTAATTCTAAATTCTTATCATTTTTAGAATTAGCGAGCCAAGTTTTATAATTATTTTAAACTATCAACTTTTATAAATTCAATTACATTAATATTTATCTTCTAATCCTTGAAATTTTGCTAACTTAAAGGAGAAAATGCAATTTTGCTAAATAAAAAAATGTAGTAAATTTTCTCCTTTTTATCATAACTTAAATTCAATTTATTTAGTTTTTTATTTTTTATTTTTTTTTATGTTGATCATTGAAAAATAGACTATAAATATAGACTATTTTATCATTGATCATTAAACATGTATGTCTCTCTCTGCAGCTCTTGAATTGGAACAGCATAGGGTGAGTTCCAATCAGCATCAAAAATTTCCCTAAGTTGAGTTACAATGGCAGTGTTGTATGTCCCAAAGCTGACACCTGCTGTAACATAGAAATAGTCCCATACAAGGTTGCTTGTCCCAACATGAGCCCTTACATTGCTAACTGCATATTTTCCATGATTGACTCTTGTAAAATCAGGGTATATATTTCCTGTACTATTTCCACCCTCAATTGCAGGTCCTGTCTTGTTGAAACTTGGTACTACATAATATTTTATCTCAATTTTACCAGAGCATTTGTTGTATTTGGAGGAAGAGCATAGAGTGTTTGTGTAGTGGAGATACTTTAGGTACTCATCTGTGCTATTGATGAAGTGTGCCCAATATGACACCAATATCTTCACTGTTGCATGCTTGGAAAATACAACCTGTTTGTTTTGTTGAAACTTGGTAAGAAAATGTCACACCAGTAGATAATATGAAAATGATAAAATACATCATATGGTCCTTTGAGTTGTTTAATTATACCATATTAGTCCTTTATGTCTATGTTATAGATAGGTCATTTAAATCAGATTACATATATATGTCTATGTATGTTATTTTACCAACTTGGCAGGAGCAAAGTATCACACTTATCCTATGTGTGCTTCTTCCAATTTTTTTTCCAAATTAGAAACTCTAAAATAAGTAGAAGGTGAAACCAACACATGCCATGACACATTCTACACCAGTGGATCGATCTTATGAACCCATAACTCTAAGTTTTTCTTATTCAGTGGGAGGCGTGAAGAATGAGCACCAGAATGTGGTTGTGGTATGAAGGTTGCAATTCACAGACACTGGCAAAAGTAGACCCCAACAGAGGAAAGAAATTCAGGGGATGTAGAAATTTTGCGGTAAATAAATATGTTGTGGTTTTCTGATTGATTTTAAGAGCCCTAATTATAAATTAGTGGATTTTTGTAACATAATATGCCTTAAAGGACCATCTGTGTGCGATAAAAACATGAAAGGACTAATCTGATATTATAAAATAACTTTGAGGATCTGAGGATATTTTCCCTA
>NC_021164.2:74017194-74031776 GCF_000331145.2 Cicer arietinum | reverse complement strand
TCCCTACAATTTTTTACATATACGAAGACTCACTCTGTAAGACAATAGAGAATATGCAAGAACAGTTAGAGTGAGTTTAGTTACCTCTGATATAGCAGAGGATAGGGACGACCAGTAAATTGTTTGATCTGTATATTGTGACTGACCTAACCAGTCCATGGTATTGATTCTAACTGTCTCTCTTGTTCCAACAGATTTTATTGTATCAATCCATGCCTGTTCATCACCCTGATATCTTCCAAATGATAGCTGCAAACACCAATAATACTAAGATCCAATGAAGACTGGTATTTCGATATGTCCAAAATTATTATTAACAAAAGTTGTCAGCTAATGCAAACGGGCATTTCTGAATTTCCAAAAAACATCAATTACCACCTACAACCCAAACACATCTTTACAGACAACTCTACACCAGTAATATATAAGCATTCACTTCTAGCATCCAGATAAAATAAGCCCTTATAGCTTACCTTAATTAAGTGCTTATAGCATAAGCACTTATATAAACTATTTCTATAACAAAAGAGAAAATAAAGTCAAACTACTTTCAGATAAGTTATAAGTTTGTTTTCATAACCTATCCTAGAGAATTTATGAAAATAAGGTAAAAACAACTTATAACCATGTCATAAGTTGTATCCATAAGTCTCTTAATAAATCTCGCGAATATTTGCGTCAGTAGATAAACTCAAATAAGTAAATCCAAACATGCCACAATGTTAAGGGTTTAGTCACTAAAGTTTACTTCAAAACAAAATTGTTCAATAGGTTTGCATAATGAACATAAAGAATGGCTTAGAGGTTTCTCTACTAACTAATTATAGAGGACACTAAGCAATTATCTAATGATATCAAGGCAAGTTTGGCCCTTCCTAGCTAAACTTTCTAAGAGCCCTGATAAACCAATCCCCAATTCCATGAGAAAACAAGGATGGTAACAAAATAAACAAGCTTTTAATTGTAACACAGTATCAAAATTATTTATAAGAACTTTCTAGATTTGTGGATGCATACTAGCTTAACAAATTGTTAAAAATAAACATTACCTCTGGAGGAGCAAATGAGAGATAGCTGGCTTGGGGAAGTTTTGTTGAATAGTTACTCCCAGGGGTTTGAATTGATACTTCAAACATGTAAGGATCAGACAGAATAGGATATCCTGCAACATGATGTGTCTCCACATATTGAGGCAGAGGTGACCTGTGGCACAGTTAAATATGGAAAAAACGAAAATTGAAGAATGTTTCAAGTGCCTGCTTTTTTTTAGTATGCTATATCATTCATTGTTCAATAGTTGTCAGCTTAATGATAAGAGTTTGACCTTATAATCTTTTGGGACAAAGTTCTCAATATGTCTCAGGTCAACGGTAAGAGTTTGACCTTATAACCTTACGAGAAAAAGTTCTCATTAGATGTCATCTAAGCGGTAAGAGTTTAACCTTATAATCTTACGGGACAAAGTTTTCAGTAGGTCACGCAAAGAATTTGACCTTATAACATTACAAGACAAAGTTCAAATCTCCTCAAGGACAATTATAAAATGGTCATTAGTGACACATTAATTGTAATAATTTTCCATTCCCCAATTTTTGTTAAAAAGTATGCTATATCATTCACTCTACTGTATCCCCATCATGCTTAAGACTGCATTTTAATTTCTACTCATACACTCGTGAACTTTTCTCTCTGCTCACAATAGCAAAATTTAAGTGAAGGATATTTCATAGAATATAACCCTCATGAACTTATTGATGAGATTTCAGAGACAAAAAATACAGGAAATGATATACATGAAGGCAGAAAATCAATCTAAGTAGAAATTTCTTGAAGAGAAAATAAGTAATCTTATTTTTATCACAAAAGGCCTGGATCCTAGACTTACTTGCATCTATCTCTAGGTTTGATGAAATGTGACCAACAAGGAACCTTTCTCTCAACTTGCCACTGTTGATCCATCACTGTTTTTGTGTAAGCTGAAGAATTGAGAGATGCGAGTGTCCATAAATTGTTGAAGTAGACCTCAACCTTTTTAGCTATTTTAGGACAACCAGTAAGATAAATTCCAACTTCCTTGACCTAAAGCAAGCAAGTAATAATTAATGAGACAAGTATGAACACTTGAACATATTGTAGATTATGCTAAATGTAGAAAAGAAAAGTTACTAAAAAATATCTCAGAACAAGTAATCCTACCTTGGGAAAACATGCTCAAAGTTTATATCAGTTAGATAGGATTGTTTTACTTTTTACACAAATTTGATATTAAATTTCGACAAAAATGGTTAACACAATTTAAATGTGGTTAATTATGTTTAGTGGATAATTAATAAATATAACAAAGAATTGCAACTCATTAACTATCTACTGAACATAGTTTATCGTGATTTGAACGTCATTAACCATCTAAGTTGTATTCAAGTATATACATGATTTTCAAATGTTCAAATATACAGTATATTCATTAACCACAATTTGTTACAAATATACACTTCAAAATTGTGGTTAATGACATTCAAAATCATAATTCATTGTGTTCAATAGATGATTGGTGAGTTGCAACACTTTGTTATATTAATTAACCATCCACATATTTGAAATTATCATCTAACTTTGTCGAAATTTGATGTCAATTTTTTTGTCAAAATATCATGATGATTAGACAAATGGTCCATGGAGAAAGAGTAATAATAATAGCCAACATAAAACAAACGAAACACATAACATGTCATGTCATGAAATTACCTGTGTAAGAGATTTCCAGTCATTGTTTGCAGATCCAATATACACATCCCTATTATCAGATATCCAAACTTTGGCATGGACAATGCCAGAGCCCCACCAATCCTTCAGTAGCAATGTCAAATTCTTAACATTTGGCCTTCCAAAAGCAAGTTTGGATGGTTCTAATGTAAATGTTGGATAAACCCCAGAGTGAGACAGTAACCTACACCAATTCCATGTGAAACAAACAAACAACAATAAAGCATTACAATTTTCAAACACAAACATCAATCTTCAACATACCAATTCCAAAATGTTAATGAAAATGTCCATTGTTCACTATTCAATTCAATTTAAACAAACAAAGCCAAATCAAAACATACCTAATACTAACATTACGGTCAGCAGCATGATCCAATGCTTGATAAACATCAGCACCTTGACGTGCACCAAATTTACGCATCTGACTTTCTGTGTAACCATAATCCCCAGAGCGAGGATCATCAGGGGAAGCTAGTAGTTGCCAGTACTGAGCAATTACATCGAGTCTACGAGTCGAGTTTGCAGCCAGCCACCGGAGCACATCCCCTATAAATAAAATCCAATTCAGCTCAATTTTAAGTCATAATTACCGATTAAATTAACAACTAATTACTAACATTAAAAACAACGTACCCGTTGAGAGGACTCCAGGGACGTGGGAGAGGTGTGGCATGTCGGTAGGAATGGATTGAACTAGCCATGCTTTGCAGTGTGATGACTCACAAAGGTTGTTTAAACTCAACAGCGTTAACAGACCAATTATCACACTGTATCTCATGATTGCTCAGATATAATAGTAAAAAGCAAATTAACGCATAGATACGTGTTACTCCATATCATTTCTTTTGGTTGACTTGTGTTTGTTTATAAACAATGTGCATTTTGACCTAAGAGTCCAAATTATCTAAAAAGGGATATTATTGGAATATACGATTGGAAATATATTGTATCCCTTTTTCTATATAGGGATAGGATGTTGCTATGCGAATTTAGCATTCTCTCTAATTCATCGCTCTCTCTAACACTATTTGTCATTTTGTGCATGACATTCAGAGTAAAGAGAGGATCCCAATCCGATGCTAGAACCTTTTTTCTGTCATATAATGCGTTTCATTTGAAATATTTTACTATCTTTAAATTACTTGCCATTTTTTATTATCAATCAATACAGAATTTCAGTGTTTCCTTTATTTATTAAAGTAATTATAAGAATGTTAAGTAAAGTAATTATAGTAATAAATTTGTTTAAACTGTGTACTATTTTTATATATTTACCAATGTAATTATTGATATTATAAAAGAGAAAAAAATTTACGTATTTCAGTTGTAAATTAAATAAAGGTATTTTTCTTAAAAATTATTAATGTTTATTGAATTTTGAAAATGGACTTATGGCAAGTCAATGCGACTTTGGCGAAAATTACATTTTATAATTTCAACAAAATTTTGATAACAACAACAAAGTAATTTTGAAATTTATAATTGTAAGAATTTTATTTTTATGTATTGAGCTTTAATTTTTTTTATACATACACTAACCACCTCTTACTACATAGAACTCTAAAATTTAAGTTTTTTCACACTTAAACGTGTAATTGTAACCACTATACCATTTAATAAATAAAATAAAATAATGCAAAAACTGGAGATAATATGCTTCATATTTACTTCTATGTCACAACTAAGGCAGAAAACTCAGCAGAAATAAATTGAACAACAACCTAGCTTCAACTTCAAGTAGTGTTGATAGCTGAACTGTGCAGACCATCATGATTTGGTCTAGCAAAACATGGAATTGATGTTGACAAATCAACTTACTAAGTTAGAGACTGGTGAGGTATATCACCCACCAACTTACCAACATTAAGGACCTCTACGGCTCTACCTCAAAAATCAAAATTTGATGTCTTTTCGTATGTATCTGACTTCCCCTCAACAACCAATTTGTACCAAATGAACAACAAACACAAACAAGCTACACCAATTCTTTCACTTAACATTAACATTGGTGAAAGGTTAACTCTACGGTGGAGATGTGGGATAAATATTGCACTATGACGGGTTTGTTTTCATCATTAGATTTAATAAGTTATCATCAAATCAAATGAGATTTAAAAGATAAATTTGTGCATATTGTCAAACTATTTTACTTGTACACTTTAGACTTAGTCTTACTTTAAACCTTAATTAAATTTAGATTAAAATTATTATAAGTATGACAGAAATTATCCACTCGATACGATTAGTTTCTATATCATAACCCATGTGAAAATTATAGAAAAAGACACGAAATTACAATAATTATTAATAAATGATTTAATTTTGTCTCTATTCTTAGGTCTTTATATTAAAAAAATAGTGTATTCAAAATAAGACGTTCAAGTTAACAATATCCTTTCATTGAACATGATAAAATAATATTATCCATCACGATTTATTAAAAACAAAATCCAATACATAATTCATCATATAATTAATATTTAATTTTAATTGACCATAATTTATAATAATTCATACTAATTGATTAATTAAAATAATTAGTCTAATATGATTTTGAAAGATGGAATTAAATCAAATCCTGTGAGAATTATTACTACCCAAATATCTTAACTAATTAATAATTCTTTTACAAACGAATTAAATTATCAAGTCAATACAAAAAAGTGAAAAAACAATCAATTAATAATTTAAAATGATAAATATGATAAGTAAGTCACTCTTAGAATTTATATTATACAATCATTAAAATAATTTTAACTTTTATTTTATCAATCTTAAAAATAATGTAAATAGTAGTTTTTTGTTTTAAAAAATTTAACATCAAAACTCACATGTACTAAAATATGAAATAAAAAAAGAAAGGATGAACTTGAACTCTATCTTTATGCCAGAATATCAAATATTTCTAAAAGTACGATTTAAGTTGTACTTTTAGTTGATCAACCACATAAAAAAATTTATATTACGAATAAAAAAATTAAAATATTATTCTCATTCATTAATCATCAATGTTATTTATGGAAGTAGGATTTTTACTTAAAAAAAAAAAAAGAAATATTGCCTAATCCGTAGTCTTACTAAGAGATTTTTCCAATCCATCCCTAATTCCGCTTTTGTCCTTGTTGTAAAAAGTAAAAAAATTAGAAGAAATAAAAAACGCGTTTCAACAAATCAACCGGAATCACTTAAGACGGTATATATAAGTAAAAGGTAGTAACTGTGACAGTTTGCAACCGGAGAAAAAAATCAGAATCGGAATCGGAGTCTCTTATTCATTTCTCCTGCGTCGTGCTCTTCATTCTTCTCCCTCTTCATAACTCAACCACCGACAATAATAAGCATTTGAAAAAAGAGCTTCTAGATCTCGATCTCGAACGCCATGGCGTTTTGGAGATCTCTCGTTTTCTCTTCACTTCTTCTCTCTCTCCTACACACCTCTCTTTCCTTCTACCTCCCCGGCGTCGCTCCACAGGACTTCTTTAAGGTACTACTAACCTTTCATTTCTGAATCTCCTTCATCTCTCTTTCAATCTCACTTCTTAGATCTGTGTTCGATTCAATTGATTTCGATTGCTACTGATGTGATTCGTTTGATATGATCGATACTAGGTTTTTCTATTTTACTTTCTTAATTAATCGTTGTAACAAAACCTGCAAGCCAATGAAATATATTTTGTCTTAATTTCAGTGGATCGCTTCAAGTAGTTTTATTTTTAATTGTTATTATTTACTTATTTTTTTCTGTTTGTGTATTTCATGCTTCGTGATATACATATGATTGTATTTGTGAATTCTAGGTTTTGATTTCTATTACTGGATTTTCGTTTTATCAGTTATAATTTAGCCAAAATTTAACTATTTGCTTGCATCGATGAATCCTGTGAAGGATGTTTAAGTTTCATTTGTGTAGCTAGAAATGGTTGTTGGCGTTGTTTGATGTGAAACTTAGCAGTGTATGTTTCGAGAGTTTGGTGCATAGGACTGGAAGGTTGCCTATCATGGCAGATTCAATATTTAACATTGGGATCATTTGATGGGAAACTATTGATCTATCTTTATAATATAACAAATCTGCTTTTAGTTTATTTTTGTTTACTCACCCCTTTATTTTTATGCATCTAGTCTTTTACTCTTTTCATGTATTTCTAAATATGAAAGGATATGGTATCAGATCATCTTGCATAGTTGGATTCTTGCATTATGATTTTAATGGCACATGTGAATGATGATGAAACTAATTTAATGCTTCTGTAGCTCCTTTGAAAGTATTGCAGTTATCTTCCGGATATTTTGGTGTAAAAACATGTCTTTCATTGTGCCAAATGTGACATTTCTTGTTGTCATAATGTTAATTGGGCCAAAATCAATTATTGTCGATCTACTTCGTAAGTCCTTAACTGACTTGTTAAATATTTTTTATGTACAGGGAGATTTATTGCAAGTGAAAGTAAACAAATTAACATCAACAAAGACCCAGCTTCCATACTCGTTTTATTCACTTCCTTATTGCGCCCCTGCAAAAATACAGGATAGTGCAGAAAATCTTGGGGAAGTGCTTCGTGGTGACCGAATTGAAAATTCACTATATGTGGTCAGTTTTTCATGTTAATTCTTGAATGTTCAGTTTCAAGAAAGGAATTATTAATGAAATACAGCATTGTAAAAAAGCTGCTATAGTATAGTGGAATTTGAACAAATCGCTATTGCTCTGCGATACGCTATTTAGTACAAAGTGTTGTCAAATAGCCGCTATTGTGGTGCTATAGCACTATAGAATAGCGGAATTTGAACAAACCACTATTCCGTGATCCACAATTGACAACACTAATGAAATATAGTTTAGGATCAGTTAACCACTTAATTGGTTAATCATGTACGAAGAGTTGTTAATGGGTAATTGCTCATTGACTTGATTAGCTACGGGAGATTTTTCCCTTACTTCCAAGCAATATTTTTAGCATTATTTTAACTTATTGTTTGTCTAAAAAAATCTTATTGTAATTGCTCCAGTTATTATTTGATTCTGATCTGGTAGTATTTTTCAGTTTAAAATGCGTGAACCACAAATGTGTAATATTTTGTGTAAAATTAAACTTGATGCTAAAACTGCCAAGGAGTTCAAAGAGAAGATCAATGACGAGTATCGGGTGAACATGTATGTTATGTTATACTGCTTTCTGCTAGTTTTCTGCTATCATATTGATATGTTATATCTTATAATGGTTCTGCCATTAATTTACAGGATCCTAGATAACCTTCCTCTAGTTGTTCCCATAAAACGGAATGATCAGGATTCTACCATTTATCAGCTTGGTTTCCATGTTGGCCTCAAAGGGCAGTATACCGGGGTATGCATATTGTTTTGTAGCACCATGTCTATTGTTAATTGCTATGAATGCCAAGTAGTTTCTTTACTTAATTTATTTGAATGTACAGAGCAAGGAAGAAAAGTATTTTATCCACAATCATTTGGCATTTACTGTCAAGTATCATAGAGATGTGCAAACTGAATCTGCTAGAATTGTGGGCTTTGAGGTTAAGCCGTTCAGGTCATTATTTTTGTGCACTAATTGTTATATCATGTTATTCCATTTTATTTCTCCAATTGTAGGAGTTTCGTGCATGGGGTTACCCTTTTAATTGGTTCATTTACTGGTGATTTCTCAATTGTGAATGTTGATGTGCAGTGTTAAACATGAGTACGAAGGTAAATGGGATGAGAAAAAGACCCGTTTGACAACCTGTGACCCTCATGCTAAGCACACAGTTGTGAACAACAACTCTCCTCAAGAAGTTGAAGAGAACAAGGAAATTATTTTCACATATGATGTTGAATTCAAGGTGAGATTATGAGCTAATATACTGATGAAGCTTTACCTTCCTTGTGCTTTAGAATGGTTATTGGCATATGTGAGTTAAGTAGTAAGGCATTTGGTCTTGGGATAGAAGCTGGTCTGTGGCTTGGGATATAAAATATACAACATCTTGCATTGCCATTTTTATAATTTGTCTTCTTATAACCAACTTTTTTTTTTCTTCTACTACTGGAGTGTTCTTCATTATCATCGTCCTCATTTTTCTGTTATGATAAATATGATTGTTTGTTTTATTTCTTATTGTCTGCTTTTACCTTTGGCTGCTGCATTCAGGAGAGTGATGTGAAGTGGGCTTCAAGATGGGATGCCTATTTGCTAATGAATGATGACCAAATTCACTGGTTTTCTATTGTTAACTCATTAATGATTGTTCTCTTCCTTTCGGGTATGGTGGCAATGATAATGCTGCGGACACTATACCGTGACATTGCAAAGTATAATGAGCTTGAGACCCAGGAAGAAGCCCAAGAAGAGACTGGTTGGAAGCTTGTCCATGGGGATGTATTTAGGCCTCCCAACAACTCAGATTTGCTTTGTGTTTATGTTGGAACTGGTGTTCAGTTTTTTGGGATGATTCTAGTAACCATGATATTTGCCATCCTTGGGTTTCTTTCTCCTTCAAACCGGGGTGGGCTCATGACAGCCATGCTCTTAGTTTGGGTTTTCATGGGAATATTTGCTGGTTATTCTTCAACTCGCTTGTACAAAATGTTCAAAGGATCAGAGTGGAAAAAAATTGCCCTCAGGACTGCAACCTTGTTCCCTGCAACTGTCTCTGTCATTTTCTTTATATTAAATGCTCTTATATGGGGCCAAAAATCATCTGGAGCTGTGCCATTTGGTACAATGTTTGCTCTGATCTTTTTATGGTTTGGGATCTCTGTTCCACTTGTTTTTGTGGGTAGCTACATCGGTTTCAAAAAACCTGCAATTGAGAATCCGGTGAAGACAAACAAAATCCCAAGGCAGATCCCTGAGCAGGCCTGGTACATGAACCCAGCTTTCTCAGTTCTGATTGGAGGAATACTTCCTTTTGGAGCTGTTTTCATTGAGCTCTTCTTCATCCTCACCTCAATCTGGTTGAATCAGTTTTACTACATCTTCGGGTTCCTCTTTTTGGTCTTCATCATCCTCGTTGTCACTTGTGCTGAAATCACCATTGTGCTCTGCTACTTCCAGTTATGCAGTGAGGATTACTTGTGGTGGTGGCGGTCATACCTTACTTCTGGTTCTTCTGCACTATACCTCTTTCTTTATGCAACATTCTACTTCTTTACCAAGCTAGAAATCACAAAGTTGGTGTCTGCAATATTTTACTTTGGAT
This sequence comes from Cicer arietinum, assembly GCF_000331145.2. Taxonomy (NCBI): domain Eukaryota; kingdom Viridiplantae; phylum Streptophyta; class Magnoliopsida; order Fabales; family Fabaceae; genus Cicer; species Cicer arietinum. The sequence goes on along the minus strand of NC_021164.2, from coordinate 74,021,810 downwards.
ACATGCTTATAGCTTCTTATGCGTTTTTTGTGGTAACTGGTACTATTGGATTCTATGCATGCTTTTGGTTCACAAGGCTCATCTACTCCTCAGTCAAAATTGATTAGTTATAGCAGTCAGTGGTTTGGGTTAATCTACTATAGTTATTAGAAGATGAAGGAAGTTTGTGTAAGGATTTTGAAATTCAGCTACAGTCATGTTCACGTGTAACCTATTCTATATACAATTTTGAATTATGATGACGGTGATTCTTTTGTTTCAGTATAATTTTAATTGCCTTTGTCTCGTTAAATACAGATTTGACGGGGGTTTGTCTAAATGGGATGTTTTATGTTTTTTTTGGGGTATGTGTTTTATATAATTGGGGGCACTATGTCTATAAATGAAATTTCATCAATTTGAGCTTGAAATACCTGTAATATTTGGAATTTATATTTTTTTATTTTAAAATTTATATTAAGAATTAATTTAAAAATAAATAATTTTTGAAGTTAAAATAAATTGAGTGTGCTTTCTTGCAATATCATTGTGTTGATATTTTGGATAATTATATTGTATGTTATGTTCATTTAAAATATATGGTATTAAAAATGGAAGATTTTATAATAGTGAGAACTGAAATCAAAATAGAGGTAAAAAATGCAATATAAGAGAAATTTTTTTTAATCATTAAAAAAAAAAGTTAAATCAACAAAAAGGTTTACACACAAAATAAACATTTTTTTAAAAAAAAGTTTATGTACACAAAAGAAATATTATTTTTTAGACATAATAAAAAGTAAAAACAATTTTTATTATTAGAAAAATCTATTTTTTATGCATATGTGTCTAAACACTATGTATATAGTCTTGTGATCATGCAGGACTTGCTTTCATAATGATTTTTCGAACTAGAATTTGAACTTAAATATTCTTGTGACAGTAACTATGAAATTAAATTATCTAATAAACAAAGTTGTTTAACATACGTCCCAAAATAAATAAGTCTCGTATATTCTTAGTTGGTTATTTATTTTTATTTTTTGGTGAAAAATTCTTGGTTATACAGAATAGAAAACAGAAAAGAAACCGTTTTAACAGAAAAGAAAAATTCTTGGTTATACAAAGTGTTTGGCGTTTCCTTTTACAAATTTGATGTTAATTGGGTAGATGGCCGTTTCTACTTTGCATTTACACAGTAAATTTTACAGTGACACCGATAGAGGGCAATCCAATTTCCACTACCATGTCCATTATTACCATTTACCATCCTCAGGGTTTTCTAACGTTATTTGTAACGGTTACACAGCACAGGGTCGACACGCAACCTAGGAATCAACAGCCCCAAACGTTGTGCTGTCTTCAAAGTCTCAACGGCTAGTTTCTTCCCTCTCCATCACTATAAATACATAATACAATAATTCGTTCATCCCCATCAGTGCAAATCTACCCCTTTGTGCTTGTAAAGTAACAAAGGTATACCCTTTACACACAACACACATTCAGCTATCAGAAGAAGCACCATGGCTGGTTGCTCAAGAACTGCTTCTGCTTCTGTACTGCTTCTGTTTTTTCTCTTTGGCTTCTCTGCAGCTAAAGAACTATTGGTTGGTGGCAAGATAAATGCATGGAAGATTCCATCTTCTGAAGCAGACTCACTGAATCAATGGGCTGAAAAATCTCGGTTCAAAGTCGGCGACCATCTTGGTAATTTCCCAACATCATTCAATTCCAAGACTTAAAAAGATCCTCATTTTTACTATCACAATTTATTAAATTTCATCACTGACACCTCTTTTTTCCTTTTATGCTTGTTTGGCAGTGTGGAAATATGATGGTGGGAAAGACTCGGTTTTGCAAGTAAACAAGGAAGATTATGCTAATTGCAACACCTCCAAACCCATTGAAGAGTACAACGATGGAAATACTAAGGTGAAGCTAGACCGTCCTGGACCATTCTACTTCATCAGTGGAGCAAAGGGTCATTGTGAAAAGGGACAAAAGCTCATTGTGGTGGTTATGTCTCCAAAGCAAAGATACACGGGAGTGTCTCCTGCGCCTTCTCCAGCGGAGTTGGAAGAAGGTCCAGCTGCTGCTCCTACTAGCGCTGTGTCAGTGTTGCAAAGTGGTCTTGTCCCTGCTCTGGGACTATTAGCTATTTGTGTTGGTTTTCTTATTTAAATCACCCAACCTAATTAGGCATATATTAGTTGAGTTATTGTGACTCATGAGTCTTACTTTTTTGTGGTGATGCATTATTTATTTTTTTAAAACTTATAAATAAAAATTTGATATAGGATTCATGTACTCGAGGAAAAATACATACTTGTACTCATTTTCTGGCCATAATTACCTTTATGAACAGTGTCTACATCAAATCTCATTGTCAGAATTCCACGGTGGATGAGAGGCATTCGAAAGTTTTACAAAATTGAAACAAAAAATAAAGCACTCTTCATCAACCAAAATGCCAGTATGTCACATTGAGAGGCTGTGTCGCAGTTGAGTAGGCCATCTCGAAAAGCAACCAAACAATCAGCCCTCCCACACACAGATCACAAGCTTCACACACTGCAACAACAACAAAATCCACAAATCCAATGAGAAATCTTAGACAGTGTGACAGTGTTTTAAGTGAAGGGAATATAAAAATATCAAAGACAGAAAATGATGAATACTTTCTAGAAAATGGACAAGTAAATGTTGTGTCTCCACATCAAAAACTTTTCAACTCGCATCATTTTGGAGACCACTTTTCCAGGATCTGTCTGGAAAAAATATATTCTAAGACTTTATTGTGCCTCAACATCCAACTCTCATTAAGCTACTTAATTAGGTCCTGAATTTTAATGGAGTAAATTTGTCCTTGGCAATAAATTAACATGTCCAGTGATGTTGTTGCATATTTGACACCATAGTTTGCACTGTCACAAAGGTTTTTTTCATGACTAATTTTCTTCATTCAGCTTAACTTTTTTACATAATAATAATTTTTCAATATACTCAATCTATTACAAAATGGTAGAGTAAACTGCATGTTGCAATGCCCACCATTTTGTTCCAATGTTGATGACAATAAGTCCTAAGGTCCTAATGTTATTTGAGTTGGTATGCTACAATGAAATTTGAGTTGGATATGCTATAATTCTTTTTGGGTGAATAGTTGGTAAGCTGTAATATAGTCTACTTTAATAACTCTGTTAGAACTCCCATAAAAAAATAATAATAAAATTTAAAAATAAAAAAAAAAATAAAAAAAAAAAACTCTGTTAGAGCTGTAGAGAAGAACTGAAAGAAAATTGCACGGGTTGCATCTGCACAAGTTATACAATGACTCTCTGAACTGTGATATTATCAACTTTTTATCATTCTAAAGAAGTTTACTAATGACAACTTAAACTCAAGTCATAGATCTTAATACAACACAATTTTCATAAGTTACTTATGTCGTGTGCACATGGAACTGTAGCTGTCTTTTACCCTAATACATACTCATACAAAAATTACATATAAAAAATGTAAAATTGACATTTTATCAATATGTATCTATACATCAACAGGTGATGATCACAATTTACAAAAATATGCTTCAGATCATAACGAAAAACTGACATCAAATTTCAAAATAATATGAACATGTCACAAATGTAATTTTTTCCTTACGGGGTGTCAGAATTTCACAAAAAAATACTTCATTAGTTCTATCTAAAAGAAGTCTTCGCTCTAGTCAATGGTTTTACTATTTACTGTAGAAGACTAATTGCATCTTGCTCATCCAAAAAAAACATATCTTTCATCAAGCAACAACTCTGCCATTCAAAAAGTCCACCATCGTCAAGTTGATCACATACATTTTCACTAATGTCCCACAACCACGTCTCCCCCTCCTTATATTCTCAAGAACAAATAAATAAATAAGTGTGTGCTCTATATTCCCTGATAACACGATGAAGAAGAACAAGGCTGTACAAGGATCTTTCAAGAAAAGTTTTGGAGTTGTATGTCAGAGTAGTAAAGTTGTATCCCAAACACATTAGTCAATATTTTCTTTTAAAATATTTCATAAATTGGAGGATAATCCTTGGTTATGTATCCATGAAAGCTGTAGACATATCAGCATCACATACGAGTGTAATACTTTTACTTTAGCAATTTTAGAGTATCTAAACTCCATGGCTCCAATGCCATTATGGCAACTATTAAATAAAAGTAATTGTAATATTTGTTAAATACTTCCATATCTAGTCACTTCAATCATCAAATGTCAAGATCGTGAGTTTCTTGTAGGATTATACAATTCAATCCTACGAGTTTTGAAGGCTCAAGTGTGCGGAATCATAAGCAGGATCAAAGAGCTGTAGGATCAGGTTGGGATCGTGGGCAAGATCTTAAAAATGTATGATTGGTCGTCCACAGCAATCGTTGGGAGATGGTTTTCGGCCGGTTTTGTAGCCCTATTGTTCCTCCTATGTAACCTCTTTTTGTCGGCCTGCACTGCTGCGACCTCCCTCTCCCTCTTTGGCCTCTACATTTTACAAGAGCGGGAAGGAATTGGGGAATAGGTGCTGTTGCATGTGCTTGAAAAAGAAAATCTGAAAGTGAAAAAAGTTGGGGGGGGGGGGGGGGTTTGGGTTCCC
>NC_021164.2:74002734-74017000 GCF_000331145.2 Cicer arietinum | reverse complement strand
GGGGGGGGAGCGTTTGTGTATCCCGTGTTATCTTTTTTGTAAGTGGAGTAATTATCCTTAGAAATCACCTTTTATTTGATTTTTTTTTACTTCTAAATTAGTTAATAAATTAATTGATATACATTTATCTAAATATAAATTGAATTTTCGTATCTCTTTGAATTCTCTTTTCCAATTTAAGTTTGGTTTAATGTTGTGATGGGAAACAGTTATTTTCCTTGTCTATATTATTCTATGCGTATGAATATTAGTTTAATTTTGTATTTTTAAGTAGGATCTTACCAATTACCATCCATGCTATGATCCTGAGTTGTGATTTGTCAGCCCCTTTGGTCCCACATAGGATCGTAAGTTTGAAACCATTGGGTCCATTTATATATAATAATCGAAAAGTTTGGAGATTCCCGAGAATGCATTATCAGTTGATATTTATTATCATTTTGACACGGCAAACATTCTAAGCACCCAAAATATAAATTCGGGCTGCAGCTATTACAATGAAACAACATTAAACTCATAAAGTAAATAAGGTCGTTATAAGCAACTTTACCAGAGTTCAGGAAAATCAGGGCTCAAGTAGTTTATCGTCATCGTCGTCTGAAATGTTGTCAATTTGAAGTGGTCCCTTAACACCACCATTATTACCACCTAGAAGTTCCCTTGTAGCTTTCTCCAGAAACTCCTTGGCAGCAGCTTGAACAGACAGCTTTTCAGAAGATGGATACTTCCTCTTTTGACCGGCCCTCTCCCCATGTTTCCTCTTCTGCCCCTCCCCTCTACTTATGTTCCTCATATTTTGTCTTTGCTCTGCATATGAAATAACCACTTTTTACATACATGTGACCAAAATGGAAGACGCTTAGATATTAGATAACCCCTGAAACTCTGGAAGGAATAAAAAGAATTCATTACCGACCTGGAGTAAGGTCAGGCAGAGAGTGTTCGATGAATCGTGTAGCTGCTTGATAATTCAATGTAGTAGAAGGTCGCAAAGGAGCTTCGCAAACAAAAGCAAAATCACAAAAATGCAATCAATTTAAACATACAACACTACTAAGCAAATGAAAAAGTGATCGGTGTGGCTTGAATTTGAGTGTTGTAAATCCCAAATACCGAGTTTGATTCCTACTCATAAAAAGACATACAACAGTGCTAAGCTAATGAAAAAGTGGAAGACTAGCTGAATATGTGTTCCAAATACACATCATGTTATATTTTTAACTTGAACAGTCAACAAAACAGCATTTTTCAGAAAATAAAATCATAAAAAAAAATGAATAAAAGATTATATTATACCTTTACTCAAATCTATAAGACGTTCAAGTTTTCCTTGATACAAGTCTAATCTATCCTGAGAATATAAAAATAAAAAATTGTAAGCAACTAGGGTTAGGTAAAAAAAACAGAATTAACAGAATAAAAACTCACAAGCTCTGATTTAACAGGGTGATCATCAGTCTGCACACCACTACACCTCAATTTCACTGAAAATAATGAAAACAAAATAGAAAGATTAAATTAACTTGAAGATGTAATTGCAGTTAGGTTATGATGATGAAGAATAATTACATGTGAGGAGAGTGGAAGTAATTTTGGAGAGAATGAAAAGAGAGTGAGCACGTTGAAGAGGGGAGATTTGGGAGAGAAATTGAGGGTTACAGAGAGGTAAGAATTGGTCAAAAAGTGAACGAAATTCATGAAGGTTGGAGAGGGTGGTGTTGACTGCATCCATCACCGGTTCAGGTACAGCACCGGTGGTTTGAGCGTGTAGTTCAGTTCCTTTAACCATATTTGTGGAGAATGAATGAAGCGGTTAATGAAAGTATAAAACTTCAACACACACGCACGGACACTGCTACTCACTGTTGAGTGTGAAGGATCGATGGAGGCACAACTAGAACCTAAAAGCTAGGGCTTTTTTCAAATACATTCTCACTTTCATGAGGATTACTGTGGTTTTTTTATTTTTAAAAAAGTTTGTATAATTTCTGATTTTTTTATTTTTATTTTTATTTTTGTGGTATACATTTGTAAATATCCCTGAAACTGACGCAAATAGATATGGATTGCAATTTTGAGTCTGATTTCATATTTGTTCCTTGAGTTATCTTACGAGTTGTTTGTTCTGTACTTAGAGCTGAAAATAAATTAGGTCATCTACGTTTGATTTATTAAAAATTTAGTTCGGTCAAATTCGGTCTGTTTAATAAAAAAATTAATTTAAATTTTTTAGAAATTTATTTATTTAAATAAGTTAAATTTATATTTTTTAAATATTTATTAAACATAATATAGAATGAAGAATCGTTGATTTTAGAAGTATTTATATAACGAATTATTTCACTTAATAGCTCAATACAAACGACAAATTTCACTAATTCAACCGTTAATTATCAACATAATATATTAATGATCAAACACATAAACTTTTATATAAATCTAAAATGTGTAATTGTGTAATTTAGCTATTGATATTTACTTATATTTTTTTAAAATTTTAATATACGTTCATTTGAAATTACTTAATGAAGTATCAAATTATTTTGAAATTTTATAAAAATTTGTGTAATTGATCTACTCAATAAGAACTTTTAATTTGACGGTCGGATCAATAAAATTTTATATTGAATTATTAAGAGAAATAACTCATACTTTTTAGAGTCAACTATTCTCTACTCGTGCATATATAGTAATAATCAAATAAAAATTTATTATATTTGTGTATTAAAGACTCTTTATTTTCTCTTTTTAAAAAATACTTTTTATATTTATATAATAAAATACTATTTACTATAATTTTGAATCCTAATATTTTGTTCTGACTTTGTACTAATTATTATCTCTCAAAATCACTGTGTTATAAATTCAATATTTGCATTTTATTCTTTATTTTGTTAATAATTATTCGTATATAAATCAAGTTTGTTGCAAAAAGCGAAAAAAATGAATATTATAGTTGTATAGGTTCAAACAAAGTTCATGCTTTTTATTGGTCTATTGGCCTTTTTATGAATAAGCAAAATATCTTAACACAAAATAGGCTTATACCAAGGCTTAAAATAAAACTTTTGGAAAATAATAGGTTAGACCCAAACTTTCATTTTATTAAGTAGATTTGGCCTATTTAAACAATGTTTGGTCTGACTTGACATATTTTTACTCCCTAATGATAAAATATAATTGAAATAAGATGTTATATAAAATCAAAAATTTTAACAATGTTTGGTCTGACTTTTATTAATCTATTAAGAAATATGTTTAAAATACTTATTTAAAATGTTAATATTAACTGTACTTTTAAATTGGCTACTAAATTGCATCAGACTATCATAAAAGTCAGGTTCATACATTAAAAAAACTTATAATAGACCACAAGCCAAGCTCATACCTTAAATTTTGTTGACATGTCAAGTTCAGGTCTTGCAAAACCTAGATCGATCTATTGCCACCATTAGTTGCAGCTCCTCGACCTTTGTTAATAAGATCGTCGAGCTCTGATGGTTAATGAAACAAAGAACCGTTTAAAGAATTCAAGTGCAAATTATGATTGGAACAGTTGTCAGTTTTTATTTGTTTTTTGATTGAACTCCAAATTATCATTGTCACTTTCTCTAGCTGAAAGTTAAAATAAATAAAAAAATGTTAGAGACGAAGGAACCTAACAAAAAAATAGCTATTGGAACACTTTTATGAAATGAATTGATTGGACTTGACGAAATGATCAAATTTGCTCATTACTTTATAAAATGCTTTCAAATAGGTAGTGAAATTACAAATATGTCATTGATTCAATAAAATGGTACTGTCATTCGATCTTTTATCAAATATTAGATATTTAAACTATCAAATTGACCCCTTTATTTAATATTTTATTAAGTTACTATCTGATTTGGTACCTAATTAAAATGATGTTAATCAACAGATGTTTGACAAACGGACGAATGCAAGTATTGTTTGACAGAGTCTCAACTCACAACCTCGACGACAATATCAAAATCGAGGTTTTTCTTTTTATACTTGATTGTATGTTTGGTTTCAATTCTTTAGGTTTGTTGACCATTATTAGGGTATGAAATTATTTATTAAATCTATTAGATATATTGTTGTTTAAAAATTATTTAAAACTTTGATGATATTTTACGTTGTTACCTTTATATAGAAGTTTAAGTGTTTTTAAGACTTTATACTCGAGATAATAATCCTTGAGAGTTTCAAACAATTTTCAAGCTTCCCTCCACCAAAACTATACAATTTACTTTCTCACCTTAGACACATCATATTTAGTTGTATTAGATTTTTCTGTACTTTTTATGTAACTCATTTTTATAAAATTAACTTATATGACGATATGTGCCCCTCTTTATAAACTTACTTGAAACCTTATTTTTAATCTATACAAGGTTCGAACTTATCTTAATACACAATTTTCACGTCCATCACATTTAAAACTTTAGTATATAAATATAAATAGTGGATGACCTGAATTAATACATTTTTACACCGTTAAAATTTATATATTGTGTGTCGTTCACTTTTACATAAATAACTCATATAATATTTTTCAATTAAATGTAATACTTTGAGGGTTTTTTTTTTTTTTTTCATTTGATTGTGAAAAGTGCGTGAAAAATAAATAAGAGTATAGAATGAGATGAAATATTAAAAAAGTTAATTAAACTAAATGTATTGTTTGGTACCGAAAAAAGAAAAATGGATAGGTGTCAAAATGTCTCCCATTAGAGTCCCCATCAATGTGAGCCAACTAAGTCTCCACACATCTACCTCCAAACCATATATGGCTCACTCTATTTTTGTTGCTTTAGTAATACAAATAGAGATTTTTAGGAAGAAACGTTAAAGAATATGATTAAACGTGTGTGCAAAAACTTATATCGTTAGTGTATAACTTCATTAAAAATGGTTAAATTTTATAAGTTAGTCATATATTCAAAAAAGATTTACAACAAAACTACTCATATCTTTAAAAATAATATTTACTTTAATAAAATAGCGTTAAATTAGGTTCCCACAAAGTTTGTTAAATTAAATATTTATAAAATAAACTACTTCTACAATATTTTTTTAATTAAATTACATAATTTAATAATAATAATAACAATAATAATAATAATAATAATTATTATTATACAATTTTAATACTAAGCGATAACGTGAACAAAACCAAAAAAAAAAAAAGTTGGCGATAGTGTCTTCCATCAGAGCGGTGTCAAATAAATATCCAAACCCGAAACTTTGAAAATCTCTCAATCTTTAATCTTTATGCTAAGCTGTTCTTTCCGCTGTCTGTGACTGTCACTGACACTTTTATTTACTATTAGCGCCCCCGCTTTCCTCAGTTTCACACCCCCATTTACGGAGACAGGTTAATTATTCACTTTCAATTTGTCAGTTCAATGTGGTTGTTCTAATTTTCTTCTTTTATCATCATTATTATTGGATTTTTCTGTTTCTATGACTGTCTTACTTCTCTGTTCTTCAACAACCACATGTTGTAGCGGTATGTCATTTTGTTGTGCTTTGAATGATACTAATTTCTGTGTTGTGAGCAATCATGGGTTATTTGGAGGAGGAACCAATTTTGTCAAAATGAAAACTTTTTCAAATGGGTCTTTGTTAAATTGGAAGAAACGTGGAAGAAGACTTGTGAGTCATCGTAATAATGACTTTGGTATTAGAATTAGATGTGCCCGTGAAAATGAGGTGGTTGTGGTTAATGGCAAGAACAAAACTAGAGTGTCCTCTGAAGAAGTTATGAGTGTTTTGAAGTCTATTTTGGAACCAAGTTCTGTTTTTTCATACTTTAAGTTAGTTTCCCAGTTGCCTAATTTTGTGCATAACACTGATGCATGCAATTACATGCTTGAGTTTTTGAGGGATCAAGGGAGAATTGAGGATATGGTTTATGTATTTAATTTGATGCAGAAGCAAGTTATTTACAGGAATTTGAATACTTACATGACAATTTTCAAGGCTCTATCGATTAAAGGTGGGATTGGAAATGCGCCTTCTGCACTTGGAAAGATGAGGCAAGCTGGGTTCGTGTTGAATGCATATTCGTATAATGGTTTGATTCATTTACTACTACCAGGCTTTTATAAAGAGGCTTTGAAGGTTTACAAAAGAATGATCTCGGAAGGGATGAAACCTAGCATGAAGACATATTCAGCATTAATGGTTGCATTAGGGAGGAGAAGGGACACTAGAAATATTATGAATTTATTGGAAGAAATGAAGAATTTGGGTTTGAGGCCAAATATATACACGTATACCATATGTATTAGAGCGCTTGGGAGGGCTGGGAGAATCGATGATGCGTGGGGGATTTTTAAGCAAATGGGTGATGAAGGATGCGGGCCTGATGTTGTCACTTACACAGTTTTGATTGATGCTCTTTGTGCTGCGGGGAAACTTGACAAGGCCGGGGAACTATATGTAAAGATGAGGGCTACTGGTCACAGTCCTGATCGGGTAACGTACATTACATTAATGGACAAGTATAGTAACATTGGTGACTTGGAAACTGTGAAAAGATTCTGGGATGAGATGGAGGCCGATGGTTATGCTCCGGATGTGGTTACCTACACTATACTCATCGAGGCTTTATGCAAATCCGGGGATTTTGATAGGGCATTTTCTATGTTAGATGTGATGACAATGAAAGAAGTTTTTCCAAATCTTCATACTTACAACACATTGATCTGTGGACTTTTGAAAGCGAGAAGATTAGACGAGGCATTAGAACTTTTTGAAAATATGGAATCTTTGGGTGTTAAACCAGCTGCTTTTTCTTATGTTCTATTTATTGATTATTATGGAAAATCTGGTGATCCTGGAAAAGCTTTTGACACCTTTGAAACAATGAAAAAGAGAGGCATTATGCCTAGCATAGCAGCATGTAATGCATCTTTATATACTCTTGCAGATACGGGTAGGATCAGAGAAGCAGAAGATGTATTCAATGATCTTCACAATTGCGGGCTTTCACCGGATTCAATAACCTATAATATGATGATAAAGTGCTATAGCAAAGCAGGACAAATAGACAAAGCCACAAAACTTTTGTCCGAGATGATAAGCAAGGGGTGTGAACCAGATGTAATGATAGTAAATTCTTTAATCGACACACTTTACAAGGTTGGTCGAGTTGATGAGGCGTGGAAGATGTTTGGTAGACTGAAGAATTTGAAGCTAGCTCCTACAGTTGTGACGTACAACATTTTACTTACCGGTCTTGGGAAAGAGGGAAAAATCCTAAAGGCCCTTGAATTATTTGGGAGTATGGCCAGTTCTGGATGCCCTCCAAACACGATAACTTTTAACACACTCCTTGATTGTCTTTCCAAGAATGACGCAGTTGATTTGGCATTAAAGATGTTCTGTAGAATGACAACGATGAATTGCAATCCTGATGTTCTAACATACAACACCATCATCTATGGCTTGACCAGAGAAGGAAGAATTGATTACGCGTTCTGGTTTTTTCATCAGATGAAGAAATTTCTTTCCCCTGATCATGTAACTTTATGCACCCTCCTTCCAAGTGTTGTGAGGCGTGGAAGGGTTGAGGATGCAATCAAAGTTGTAATGGAGTTTGTACATCAGACTGGTTTACGTGCAAACAAACAAATCTGTGGAGAACTGATGGAATGTATTTTAACTGAAGCAGAAATAGAAGAGGCCATTTCATTTGCTGAAAGATTGGTATGTTATTCTATTTGCCAAGACGACCATGTAATGTTACCACTAATTAGAGTCTTGTGTAAGCGGAACAAGGCCCTTGATGCTCAAAATGTATTTGACAAATTCACCAAAAAATTGGGAATTCACCCAACCTTAGAATCATATAATTGCTTGATGGATGGACTTCTCGGATCTAATTTCACCGAAAAAGCTCTAGAACTTTTTGGGGAGATGAAGAGTGCAGGTTGTCACCCAAATAATTTCACGTACAACTTGTTGCTTGATGCTCATGGTAAATCTAGGAGGATCAATGAACTTTTTGAGCTTTACAATGAGATGCACTGTAGGGGATGCGAGCCTAATGCTATAACCCATAATATTATCATCTCCGCCCTTGTGAAATCTAATAGCTTGGATAAGGCATTGGATTTATATTATGAACTCATGAGTAGTGGTTTCTCTCCCACTCCTAGTACATATGGCCCTCTTATAGATGGTCTTTTAAAGGCTAGAAGATTAGAGGAAGCAATGAAGATTTTTGAGGAGATGTTAGACAATCAATGCAAGCCCAACAGTGTTATTTACAATATTCTTATCAATGGATTTGGCAAAGCGGGTGAAATCGATATTGCTCTTGACTTGTTCAAAAAGATGGTTAAAGAAGGAATAAGGCCAGACTTGAAATCTTACACCATCCTTGTAGAATGTCTATGCATAACTGGTAGAGTTGATGAAGCTTTCCAGTACTTTGAGGAACTAAAGTTGACTGGCCTTGATCCCGATACAGTTTCATACAATTTTATAATCAACGGGCTTGGAAAATCGCGTAGGTTGGAGGAAGCTCTTTCTCTTTTTAGCGAAATGAAGAATAGAGGAATTTCTCCTGATCTTTATACTTACAATTCATTGATTTTCCATCTTGGAGTCACTGGAAAGGTAGATCTAGCTGTAAAGATGTATGAGGAGCTGCAACTTGTGGGTTTAGAACCGAGTGTTTTCACTTATAATGCTCTCATCCGCGGTCATGGTTTGTCGGGAAACAAAGACCAAGCCTTCTCTGTCTTTAAGAAAATGATGGTTGTCGGTTGTAGCCCCAATGCGGAAACATTTGCTCAACTGCCTAATAAATGTTGATTTTACTGTTATCTCATGTAAGTATATATGTAACCATTTCTCATGTAAGTTTCAGATCTCAAAAGGGTGGCATGAAGGTAATTGTAAATGTTTTGCTAGATAATATGTCATATTAACTTTTGATCCTTTTTGTTTGTTCCGGGATGGATACTTTTCCAAGTTTGCCTAAAAAAATTCAATGACCATGTTATTTTGTGCAAATTATGTACTTCAATCAGGAAATCTCTGCTGATAAATGGTTACAATTGTATAAAAATAGCCAACCCTGTCCATAACACTGAAAGAGTATTTCTATCATACCATATGGAACTAATGATGAAAAATATCAAGCATAAGCATGCCTTATGCGAAGAGTTGTATGAAAAGAGCTTTTGGAGTCCTATTTTGCAGTCTTGCCAAATATCCCTTTAGAATCAAATATATATATATCGTTATGTTTTGTAAACTCAAATATAAACAAATTTCAACTAATTTTTTCAGCGTATTAAATTATTAAATGTTAGGATTAGAAAAATACCCTTTAGTTGATAAGCAGGTGAGTGTTGCACGTCTTTTAAGAGAAAAACTTGACAACCTAAGCAAACAAAGACAATATGTTGAGCTGAGGAAGTTGGAGATATTGGAAGAGCATAGTGCTTGAGGCAAGTGCTCAAAGAGAAGAGACACTTAACAAAAGTTGCAAGAAAGTATCAAGAACATTGAAAGGCAGTCATCACCTGCTGAAGAACTGTCATAGATTCTGAAGAGAGCTGATAATTTATTGCACTTATACTCCGAAATGCTCCTGTTGCTATTGGCCATCAGGTATATGAATCTCAGAGCTTGTTGAAATTGTTTTTGGCTCCCTCTTTTTTATATATTATAAGAGTTTTTGTTTTTTTGTTTTTTGATATAATGAGAGCTATGATTCTGTTGATGAATTTTTATTGAAGGACAAAGAGTTTCACTATTGCTTTATCTATAATCACTTTCTAAGTTTACAAGAGGAGGTAATGATTTGCTGCTAAAGCTCTTCTTCTTGCAAGGTTTATATGATTGATGATGCATCAATACAAATTATTTTCTATCAAAAGCTGATGACAAAGAGAAACGTTCCTTGAAAAACGTAGGTGAGAAAAAGAGAAAGGATGGCAACAATTAGGGAATAGATTGTTGTTCAGAAAGCCAAGGAAATACAACTAAGATCTCCACTCTTTGGGGTTGTTTGCATGGCTTAAATTCTTTCCACCACAAAACTTGATAGGGATCAAAGACAACTCTTGGATGTCATATCATCGGGAGATTTGATTCTTGAACCTATAAATGACATACTTGATCTTTCCAAGGTTGAGTCAGGATGGAAATCTATCCTTGTTTCAAGTTCTTATAAGTTTTTTGTAAACCGCCCATGAGGTATCAACTCATTGGTAAGAGTTTGATCTTGTAACTCAGAAGGGTCATAATTCAAATCCCTAAAAAAATCGTAAAATGACTATTAGTGTCACTTTAATTAATAATAATGTAGTTTTATTTAAAGTTGAGAATTATATAGACTAATTCCTCCCTCCCAAAATCTTGATTCTATGTAGGAGTTACAAAGTTGAAAGCTACCAAATTCCAACCAAGAGAAGTAGTAAAGCAAGTGCTTCAGACAGCTGCAATATCATTGCAGAAAATATTTTACAATTGCATAATTTTAACTGTTACTAACTTAATACGTGTACTAGATGGCCACGACTTCAAATCATAAAGCATGATTTAACCTGATTAGTGCTTGATTAAATTATTGTTCATTTGCTTCATGCATAATTGCAGGTCATCAGTGAGGTTTTAAGGATTCAGCAAATTCTCACAGATTTAATCAGGCACTACATTTTATGTGATTGGTAGTCTCAAATCTGCAACAATTGTTGCAGTTAACCACTCGCAATGTTCTTATTTAGTGCTTTATTCTGTCATTGGCTGCACATAATATTGAAATTGGGAAAGTAAAAGAACTTTATTTATTTTTAATTAATGTGTTTCTGTTGCTGTACACTTAACAAGTTAACATTTATAATATTTTGCAGCAATGCCATCAAATTTACCCATGAAGGCAAAAGCTAAAAGCATACAAAAGTCAAAAGATTACTTCAGGCCATTCAACCGTTTCTGTGAATGTAGTGATAGAATAAAAATATCACTCAACACCTCATAACCACGGATTTAATGATGATTGTAGATCTCCGGTTAAAAGTGAATGCTCAATGAACGGAGACACTGAGGATCAACATTACTCAACCAAAACAACGGCGTGGATAAGCTGTGATGTATATGATACAGGCATTGGAATACCAGGTATTTACTATCAATATTATGTAGTGTAGTGAACATATTATTTGAGCAAAATCTCTATTCTTTTGTTTGTTTAGAATTCTATTTTGTATTCACATGTGCAACATTTCTTACATAAAAAGTACTCATCTGATGAATAATTTTTCCATGTTACAATGTGATAGAAAATTATTACATAGTTTATTTAAAAGATACATGCAAGTTAGTCCAAACCACACTAGAATTGATTTTCTTCTATAAAAAAATGATCTTAGGGAAAATTTAAGTGTTTCATTACTATGACACAAATGTTGTCTCAAAATCTCAATTGGACTTAAAGTGATCAAATGTAATTTTTGCACTAAATTTCAAATTAACCCTTTTTTGAATTTAAAAACTTCCAAACAAAGATCAATTCATTTGTTTTCTTCACTTGCTAAATTGCCAACATTTATTTGCATTTGGCATAGGTTGAGTGGATGGGAGTCGTCTAACAGTATCTAGCAAAGAACAGCATGGTTCTACCTTCACATTCATACTACCATACAAGGTTTCAATAGCTTGTGATAGTTCTGATTACTCAGATGAGCTCTTAGACATGGAGCATAATGATGCAGCTTTTGATGATCCAACCGAATGTTCCTTTCAATTCCAACCACCAGCTTTAGGCTCTCTATTCACCTCTAATGGAATAAACAGAACTCACAAGTTATTGCCGCAGAAATTTACTGGATTTTTTAGAGTTTATTCTCATTTCCTTCTAATTCTGATGACTCATATCAAATGGGACATGTTCAGTTGATGAGTCATCATCAGAAGATATGTCTGAATCAGTTAGTTCATCAAGTCACACCTCATAAATAAAGCACAAATTTTTAGTTAGCATAGCGAAAAAGCATCCATATAAATACACGGTTCATGAATCTATATAAAGTCTGGTGTGGCTTGTTAGCATTCTTAAAAGTCAATTTCATATTAATATATTTAAATAAATAATAAGACATTTTTGAATAGACTATTGAATTAATATGTCAAGAAAATTAAATATATATTTTTAGATTTAACACAACATTTTAAAACATTTGACTATATATGATATCAAACTTCAATTCTATTTACAATAATACATTTAAATTTATAAAAAATTAATATATTAGTATAATATAATATATAATAATAAAAATATTATTCATATTTATTTAAACGGGCTTAAAATACTTTATTTGAAATATATAGTCTAATTTTTTTAGTTAAATAGACTTTCAAAAAAGTCTTAATCTTATCTATTTAAAAAATATCTGATTTGATATAAGTTAAATCGTAGATCTCTCTATATCGTTCGGTCTAGCATATGTCCATCCATAATCCCAACCATTTGATTTAAAGAACCTACTTCAAATAGCATTTGCTCTGGTAGATCATTATTCTTCTTTTCTCTTTACAGTTTACACTACCAGCTTGTTAGGCATGACACATTTCTGCAGCTTTTTATTTGAAGCCGCATGTATTTCGTTCAAAACCAACTTTAAAAGTGAAAAATAGACACGAGAACAAGTGGGAGAAAATTTGTGAAATTTTAATGGTGATCAGAATAACTTATGCATATAATGTTAGATGATAGGAGAATGACCATTCAAAAGCGATATAAAGCACTGGTGCACTGCACACTTTTACTATACATATGCGGGTGTGTCTA
The DNA here is from genome assembly GCF_000331145.2 of Cicer arietinum. Classification (NCBI taxonomy): domain Eukaryota; kingdom Viridiplantae; phylum Streptophyta; class Magnoliopsida; order Fabales; family Fabaceae; genus Cicer; species Cicer arietinum. The sequence continues at coordinate 74,004,177 of NC_021164.2, read as the reverse complement.
TTATATTATATATAGAATCCATATTTGAACTTTCTGTATGTTATTATATATTGAATACATATTTGAACCATTGCTACGGCATACACTCTAAACTTCACTTCTTTCCTGTTTCGGTTCAACTTCTGATTCAGCCTGTTGGTTTGATGAGGATTGCTCTTCTGCCGGTGCACTGGATTGAACAGGTCTTTTGAACTGCACCAAGATCATGGTCATGTTATCACATCCTTCGCCACCAGCCGTTGATGGTGCCAAACACTGATCAAGTACTCTTTCACACACCGTAGAAAGTTTCTTTTCCTGAAGATAATTATAGATACGCTGATTATTAGGATGCATTTCCCAGACCTTCTGAAAGGCGATGATACTGATTTTTCCAGAATTTTTAGTGCATTAAGTGATATGATAGAGGTTGAGTAAAAGACAATAGCTATTAAAGATTAGCGCATCAATGAAACCTGATATGTTACTAAGAACTAGCATAAATTTAATCCCCTCAAATTAAGTGCAAGCAAAAATAGCAGAATGCTTGTCCATGAAAATACCAAGTATTGCATTCAATATTGTCAATAAGCATAACCAATCTGTGAATAATCAAGACAGTTATTATTAATTTAATAGTTCATCTTATTAGGAAAGAAATTAAAACTTAGATCTCACCGAACGCAATTGTTCATGAACAAAATCTACCAATTGTTGACTTGACATGCAGTCCCTGAAATAATCAAAGGAAATAAATTATTATTTTAAGAAAGGAAGTGTGAAGGGGCAACCGAAACCAATTTCAGAATCAAATCAAATGTCAACAATATTTTAGCATATAACATTCTATGCCAAGGCCTCAACTTACATATGTCTAGAAAATAGAAAATTAAACAGAAGGCATTTGTTTAATGAAAAATTGAGAACAGGGCACTTCTGTGTGATCTCTGAAACCAGAGTGTTTGCATAGGTTTTAACTTAAAAGGAGATCAGTGTTTACTCATATAAAGGCATGAAACAATGCACTTTTCCCATGCCAAACAATAGTAGAATATACACACAATATTGTCTGCTTAAAAGTCATATCGCTCAAATCCCATCAATTATTAAATTTAATTGTGTAACTGTTGATATTTCTCAAACACATCACATCATTCAGAATCAAATGAAGATAAGAAAGCATAAGAAGAGTACCATATGCCATCACATGCTAGCACCATAAATTCATCTTCATCACAAAGCTCAACCTATGACAAAATATCAAATAAAAAACAGCATAAAAGTCATAACAGATGAATAACATGGTAGTAAGCCACAAAATGCATTTTATTATGGGATCTACCATAAAGAAAATGGAAAATGTGGTATATCTGTGTATCACTGAGGCAATTAGTAGAACTGCATCCCAATGACAAACTTACAGTGTTTATATCTGGATTGGCAGTTACAACTTGTTTTTCAGCA
>NC_021164.2:73991990-74002439 GCF_000331145.2 Cicer arietinum | reverse complement strand
CTTATTCTGTTTAAATTCCATGTCACCTGCAGTAAATAGAAATATATTAAAGCATGGAAACTTTTAAAAAATTTCTCTGAAGAAATCAGTGTTACAAACAGACAGATATATGAATTTGAAATCTTTAAATGTGTCTTGAAAGTAAACTCCTCATCTCTTGTGAAGAACCAAAATATAGCATACAAGATTAAAAAAAAGAAAGTAGAAAGTTGTTCATTTTATCCATCAAATTTATCGATTATCCTGAGCTAAAGATACAAAGGCCCCGGCCTAGGTTGCTCATCCAGGTTAAAATTGGAAAAGGAGGGGGAACAAATAAGAAAGCTTAAAATAATCTTTAAAAAAGTTCACAATCCCATAGGTAAGTTACCAATAGCTCTTGCAAGGTTTAAACTGCCATTAACTCGTCCGGCATGAATAAAACCACCAGCTTTTAAGATTCTTTCTTTCTCAATCTCAAGATCAGGTTTGTGGTCTCTAGACAAATTGTATGCCTGTAGAAAAGAGCCGTAGTTAAACAATGTGTATAATTACCCGCACGATATGTAAATTAGGAAAAATAAAATAAAAACTGAAAATATGTAGTTTGTCAGAGAAAGTGACAAACCATTTTCAATAACTTGAAAACAAATTCCCCAAACCAATTGGACCCATTTAATCAAAAGCCACACATTTTTTTTTACCAATATGCAGTAGTCAGACATATGAAAACAGCATTTGATGTTTATCTGTATTTGCGTTTGTGGTACTGTCTGTATACATAATACATCTACACTAGCAGCAAGCAAAATAACCATTCAAGAATTTCCATTCTAAAGTTACCTGCCCCTTCCGGGATATTACACAACGTGAATCACCAGCATTTGCAACAACAAGTTGGTTGTTTCTAATAACTGCAACACAGGCTGTGCTTCCTGAAGTTGGTCCAGAAAAGTCAGAGTGAGGCCCCTGATTCCAATAAATAAATTCAAATTAGGGAGATGCCGAGAATGTGTATAATTATAGACTCATGTAGAAACAAGCATGTTGAGAGAAACATAAAACTTTTATCCAAGAACATGATATTACATTACTTAAAGTTAAAGCTATATGCTAGCCGCCAGGCACCAAATTATCAAGTATATCCAATGAAGCTGCTATCCTTCAAATATCATACCTACCTCCTCAAAAGCCCAATCATCAACACGGTTATTAACATCGCTGCTTCGTGGAGACCAAATCAACCCCTCTATCATCCCAGTAAACTTGTTAATCTTATCTCCCAAGATTGATAGCTCCCTCCATCCTCTTTGACCACGCATCATCTCATCCATTCTGCATAATATTGAAAACACTAGTTCATAACTGTTGTTTTTTCTTTTTCAGATTTTAGTTTAGAGGGGGCGACAGAATTATGGACTAGGAACAAGTGAAACTTTTTCTTCTATATCACTTGTAAGTTCTGGAACGAAATAAATAAAGAATATGCAACCATACTCATGACATGATCAGTAACTAACAAGTGAGCTACAACCTGTCATTAGACAAAAGATACATATACTTCTCCATACTCCCCCAATTAGTCCATGCATGAATTGTACGTAATTAACTTTAAGTGAGACCCTTATCAACTAACTATGTTTCTTTAAATGTTAAAGAAAAAACTATGTAGAATAAGAAATACAAAACCAAGATTTTAGCTGATCCAAATGCAATTTCTGGCAAGCATGAAGCCAATTCGTCGCTTAGTTACAGAATAGATGCAGAGGAACTGCCATTAAGCACAGACAGGGCTCTCTTATTTCATCTAACCTTAAAAATGATTGCTGAAGAGAGGTTCCTATATCTCCAACTAAGTATGCTTCATTTTTGAGCATCTGTTGGTGAAGAAACTTAGCACAAAACTTTGCGACCACCTTACCTGAAAGTTTTGGGATTCAGTGAACAAACATAACACAGCTTTGGTCACAAATTAGACATTTTCTTTTGGATTCTCTCTTTGTTGTGTTAAAAGATATCATATCTTTTTTCTTATTGAACAAAGGATGCATGATTAGGAGTATGAGCTATTATCTGAAACACAAGAGAAAAGTGCAGAAACACTATAGTATATTGGTCTAAAAATTATGAATGTGCATAATGGTAGGAACCAAAAACAAATTTTTAAATTCTATATGGATGAAAACCAAACAAAATAATTTGCAAGGACCAAAACCAAAATTCTCCCATTTTACAGGGACTAGAAACATATTTAACCCAAACCGTAATTTGAATTTTCCATTTTGAAAAATCATAGTATTAACTCCTTAGTTTGTTTCTTAAGTTAAAGATGCCTATTTAGTATTTACAAAAGGTACAAGTTTAAGGTGACTGTATGCACTTTTCACAATGAAAAGAAGACATTTGCAATTTGAAACAAAGTAATAAAAAGGACATTCTGCCATCAATTCAAGTAGCCAAACATTTTCAAATCTTACCTCCATGACCATCATAAACACCAAAAAATGAAGTAGACCCATCCAGATCAGTATATGCAGCATGCTAACAAAAGAAAAAAAGAGAAAAAAATCATCAGCATATTAATGGACTAACTGAGCTCGATCTAACCCGCGAAAAATCAACTGAATGAATTGAAACATACAAACTTAAAAGCAGAATCAACGGCATTCACATTTATTCCTGAAATCGCAGGTCACTGGGCCAACCATTGCTTCTTTTCAAACAAGATAAAATCATATCTCTCAACTAGAATGATAAACCAGGCCGAATAACACAGTGCCCAAAATCAGCAAATGTACTACAATCCTCAGATACTATACAAAACAATTCTGGGTAGAATGAGCCTTAGGAGACATTGGGAATTTCACATTTCTGAGGATTTGTTAACAAATATTTATCTGTTTCTACAGTCCATTAATTACAGATTAGAAACCCTAAAAAATGACTCACAATGCCTTATGTGAACTTACATACATCAAAAGTATAGAACAACAAGAAAAGCCCACCAACCCATATTTCATACTACTTTTTTAACAATTAGAAGCCTAAAGAAAACAGGAAGCAATGATGTGGTAACAAACGTTACTTTTCAATGCAACTAGACAAACAAATGAGAGCAACCTAAGTGTAACACAAAATTCAGAATCTGTATTGGCAGATACAGCATAGCATACCCTTGCCATCCCTAGATAGTGGATAGATTATTATAGACATTGCCGCATTGCTGGTTCACAGTTATTCACTTTATAGGATTCTGGATTTAAATGCAAAAGGTAATCAATTTATAAACTTAGCATTTGTTTCAATGGTTACTCACGGCATCTTCCATTGTTGCACGCCACCCTTGCATGGATGATAAACCATATCTAAGACGGTCACTTTCCCCATCGTCAGAAAACTTTTCGGTTTTGGGAGTGCTGAGATATATTCCCATTCCTATATGAATGAAAGGGAAAAATACAGAAAAAAGTATGAGAAATAAGGATGTCTTTGATAATATGCAACAGAAATTAAATGCATAAACAGACAAAATGTAACACAGATAGCAAACAACTAAATCTAATTGGTTTTAAGAAAAAACACAAATATAATGCGCAGACTTCATACCACATGGGTATTAAAATAACCATGGCAAGGGGAAAAAATGAAGTACCACTTTAACTATCTTGGTTTGGTGAAGGATAATATAATAAGGGATGGTGGATCTGAAGATGGAGATAATTTAAGGTCTATCTGGTTGAACTGACTAATTGGTCTAGAATTCAAAATATTAATTTCACCATAGTGCTACAGATACCTTAACTAAAGCAACAATGCAACATATTTAATAGAAGTTAAGTGAAAATGCAAAACTGCGCAAAGACAAACATGAATAGAGCGAAATGAGACAATTTTGTAATGCTGTTTCCGATTATAATTTGGAAGACTCTATTACTGAAGGTTTAACTTATGATTATAAATGTCTAATTATGTCACTTCTTCTAGATATGTACGCCATTATACATCCAAAACTTTGGTAATCGAACTCTCCGTTTCTCTTTCTTTCCAGAAAGGGAGAGAATCCCATGTCATCTAAACTTAACTTTTTGTTTTTTATTTTCCTTCCTTCACAGGCTATGAAGCACAAATACTGATAGCTACACCAAACACAAGACTCGAGTAATAATTTAAACAAATAAATTAATTGAATATAATCAATATATCTATTAAACAAGACTTTAATGAGAAGTGTTAGTGCTACATAGCTCACAAGATTTTTTATAACTGACATTGAACATAGAGTAATTGAAAGACAACTAACATACATACGAAGAAACTAATAGTTTGAAATATAAAATGAAATATCAAAATTGTGATTAGTGTAATAACATATATCCACGAGTTAAGTAATCTGTGATTAGAATTATAAAGATAATAACAATAAAATGAACATTTATTTTTTACAGAAGCAATAAAATGCTATTGGCGATTACTGGAAATAATAATTAATTAACGAAAACAGGAGCAGAAATGAAATAAATTAGAATATATAAAAAAAAAAAAAATCATCATACGTAGTTGAGCAGAGGCAGCAATTGAATAAGCAAAAGAAAATTGATGAGAAAATGAATAAGTAATTTGCGTTGCAGTTAACGATAAGAGAAAAAGAAAGAAGAAGAAGATTTGTGAATTGGAATGAATGAACGGACGAACTCAAAGAGAGTGACGACTGTTCATAGACTGCAAATTCCACAACAATAATATGTCATTTCCTTCTCTCTCTTAGATTTTGTTCTTATCTCCTTCTTTATTTATGTATTTTTATTTGATTCTCTTTCGGTTTTTATAATTGTAAAATGAATAAATAAATAAATGATTATTGAGATGATATCTTTTGCTTACCTTTTCTCTTACAGTAAAGCGTATCGTGCGTACACCTCTAGGAGATTGAATACCAAATCCGATCTTTTCTCTATTCTATGTCTATAAACAAATATTAATAACACTCCTTCATCTCTCATATCATGTCGTTCCATGTGCAAGAATAACTCATTTTTCTCTATTAAAAAAAATAAAAGCAATCACTCGTTTTAGTCATTGAATTTTTTTGAGAGATCTAATTTATTCAATAATTTTATTATCCTAAAATAATTTTTATAAAAAAATGATAATTAGATTATTAATAATAACTAAAAATAAATAATAAAGTCTTTGACAAAGACTCTAAACTTGTTTATTTAATCTTTATCAAGAAATTAGTTATCTATTTTTATTTATTATTAAAGATTTAATCGTCATTTTTTATAAAAATTATATGGGATAATTAAGTTGACGAGTTATCGAACAAGTCAAAAAAAATTCATTTTTTAAATGTAATTCACATAAGAATTAATTTAATTCGATTTATATTTTTTATAGATTAAAAAATATTTTTTATTTTTTTTGAAATTAAATTGAGTCTAAAAATTTCTCAAAATCAAAAAGTGTCTTTACTCTATAAATAAAAAGGAAATTAGCAATATTAAAACCAATTGTTTGGTGTGATTTTATAGGAGTGATGTGTCTTTTAATTGTTGACAGTAGTAATTAAGCTAGGAAGACAATACGTAGACGCATGCACAACAAAGAAAGAAGTTAGAAATAATATATTTTTAATAATATATATAATTTTATATTTATGTGTCTAAATGATTTTTATTTGAAGTTGTGACCATATAATGTTTCTCCCATATCTTAAAACTAGCATTTAATCAATTATTTCATGCCTCAACGTTGCACATTCTTCCCCCTCTGTGAATACCAACCTACATGCTTGTTATCTCAAATTTGGTCCAACACTTGTTATCTCTCATGTGCTTGTTATCTCATATGTGGTCTTGAACCATGAATGAGAATATTGACATAAACAATCATTAAATAAACTATCAAATTCGATATTAAATTTATAAGACGACTTTAAATAGATTTATGAGAATATAAATATTTCAAAAATATCATTTATCTAAAATTAGATTCTTTATATTTAATTACTTACTATCAATTTAATTTTAAAATTACTAGCAAATTTACAAGTAAAATGGTGTTAAGAATAGTCACCCACAAAAAACACTAATATAAGTAACATTTGATAGAACTAATTATATGTTTAAAATACTTATGATCTCATAAGCTATTTGAGGGTATCTTAGAAAGACAATTACAAAATTAATGGTTTACTTAAAGCCATTTGTCAAAGTAGAGCTTTCAAGGAAGTCAAACATACAATTGTATGCGTCTCTTTATATATATATTTTTAGATCTTTGTCATTTTTGTTGTTTTCACCTTTTAATTAAAATTGCATCATGTAACGTGATGGCCACATTGATGTTTACAGGGATGCTACTCAGACACTAAATATGCGTGTTACATTAGCATCACTATTCTTGCTAGTTGGCAATGAAAAGATACTCTCATAATCATGCCAGCGTGCTAGTTTAGTTGGCAAAATATTGTGCAGATCTAAATAGGGGTTTTGAAGAAGTTCACTCTTTAAGCAATAAGCTCACCATCACGCTCAATGGAAGTTACCTTTAACGTCTTAGTCATAAGCAACTTAATCCAGTCAGGTTATGCTGAGTTAATTGAAGTGTACCAAGAAAATAGTGCTTATAATTTAGTCAATCTTTTGTACCAAAAAAAAACAAAAAATTTAGTCGAGCTTATTGTAATGACTCATTATAATTTAATCAATCTTCCTGTAAAATCAAACATATACTATCTTGATTACAGTATCTTTTTCTAAAAGACAAAAATAATCACTTCAATTATTGAATCAACTGGCAGTCTTGAGAATTATGTATATCAAATTTTAAATAATTATTTTATTATTGTATATATAATCTAACCATATATATTTGCTTGTATTTTAGACAATATTTTGTTCAAAATATTGTAGTAGACCATAAATTTTCTGTAAAAAGTAAATAAAAATTCTCTAGCATACATCAAAGTTTGATGACCAAACTTTCAATCACTTATTCACTGGTACTCTCCCTTTGCTGGATTATTAGTTTCATCCATTTGATGCAAAAAAATTGACTTGTATATCAAAGCAAATATGAAACCTGACAGGGAGTAAACACAGCAATAGTTCATCAATTTCATATCCCTGCACAATTCAATGGCTACAACAAAGACATCGTAATCCGTGCCTTTAATTCATCCACGTCAAACTGCAAATTCCGTGCACGGGAAAAAGATACCCTAATAATTCAGTGTTCGACTGAATCAAATAAAATCCAGCTCATCGTTAATTAATCACTAGAATTCCCTTTCTAACAATTTAAACAACAATGAAAATACATAAACCCGTAACAATCACGCTAGGGTTAATTTATTGATTAAAGTATATAGGAAAAATAGTTTGACATTGGCAAGATGCATGAAATGAAGACAAAACCCCCTTTGAGGGCAAATGGGATGGGATGGGGGTAATGATTAACCAACAGATTCATAGAATTAGAAACATACAAAATATATGATGATTGGTGATAACAGAGAGATGAATAAAGTAATAATTAATTAAGTAGGGTTGCAACAACGGGGTACTTAGCGATAAACTTGGTCTCCCAATCATTGAGAACTCCGATCTCTTTCTCAGTGAGGCCGTCAAGGGAAGAAGTGATGTCTTCTTCACTTTTGCTCATCTTCGCGAGTGCTCTGCTGGCGTCTTTGCCGGCGAACATGGCGTAGGGTCCACCGGGACCGTAGAATGATTTACCGGTGGTGACATCGAAGACGCGGCCTTTGACGGAGACGTATATGGGTTTGGATGGATCTGTGCCGTTGTATTGGCTGAGTTGCTGTGCTGTCATCTCCATTTCTCTTCTTTGATCTAACGAATCTAACTCACACCACACAAAGCTTCCTTCGCTCGCTCTTGTTTCACCTCTCTTTCTTTTCAGTTTCAATTTCAACCGCTTATCCTTTTTATCTTCACTTCTTTACTTTTACATCGCCTACTTTTTTTATTTTTTTTATTTATAGAGGTTAATTTTAGATGATTTTATTAGGAATGATTTTTCTCATATTTAGACTAAATTTTAATATTTAAAATAGGTGATTCGTATATATAATAATTTAATTATGTGATGTTAAATTTTCTTTTAGTTCTTAACCATTTGGTCTATTTTCTAAAACTCCTTCAAAATGAAAGAACATAAACTTATTTCACCTTATACCACCGATTCAAACATAGCTTAACTTAACGAAACAAAAATTAATGGGTTTACGTCTTGACCATGTGGTTGATAGTTCTAAACTATATATTACTTTGATAAAAAAAAAGATTGGTCAACACATAAATAATATTAAATCATTTACTTAAATGATAACAAACAAAATAAACAAATGATAACAATTTTTACGCAAATATAAAAGACACTATTAAAGGATAAAAGACAACAAAAAATGAAAAAAATACAATATATTGTAATATTATATTGACAATTCATATCTTCATCAATCAATTTAATATTGTTGAAGTGATACCTCATATATCAATAATTTCACGCATAAATTAATATTTTTAAAGCGCGGTACTGTATAAAAGATAGAACTAAGTTTAATCCACACAACTAGGGTTACAACTTTATAGTTGCAACTCTTCAAATTAAATCAATCATAAATGTTCGATTATTTAAGAAGTATTAAAATGATACGTTTAAATAGCTGTAATTATATAAAACTTTGCCTTCTTATTAAATAATTAACAAATAACAATTTTTATTTTTTTTATGACATCATTCAGGCACAGATGCATAAATTAATCTTTTTAAATTTCTAGAGCATATTGAAAGGTTATCTTTTTCAAATGAAAATTTTATACACATAAGTTATAGGTCTAACTTGAGTAAACAAAAATTCAAGGGTCTAACCCTTGACCACGTGATTGATAGTTTTGAACTATTTACTACTTTAATCAAAAAGTTTGATCAACACATAAATGATATGATATCATTTTGGTAAATGATAGCAGACAAAATAAAGAAATGATAATTTTATCATGCAATTGTAAAAAATAATCTTAAAAAAAAAGACAAAAAATTATATTATATATATAATTTCTAACGGATACGAGTCAATTCGACGTAATGTATGAAAATTTCACACATTAATTAATTAATTAATGTTCTTAAAGCATTGTATAAAAGGCACAGCAATTTAAACCACCCCCGCAACTCTTCAAATTCAATCGCCACTATCAAGTCAAGGAACAAATGGCCCATTCACCGTATGATACTTTAGTTCTGGGCCTTCTTATATTCACTTCAGGTATTTACCTATCAATTATTTTTTATTCTTAATTTTCTTTGGATTATATTTATATAAAAAAAAGAAGCTATTTCTAGCTTATCAAATTGTCTATTACTAATGTGGCATTATTAATTAAATGTTTGATTTCCTCTATGCAATGCATCGAATTTTAGTTTATAAATGGAGACAAATATTTTGAGAGAACTTTGTATTTTTAAATAGCTTCATAATGTCAATTAATATGTATGAGTTCAGTATCGATTCCAAATATATAACAATGTCATTGTAAATCAAAAGAAAGAAAAAAAATTAGTTTTTTATTTTATTTTTATTTACAATAAAAGTAAAGGCCAAATTGTTTCTCTTATGTCCCAAACATTATTTCTATTTTTATTTTCCTTTCAATAGAGGGCTCTAAGCCTAAAAGAAAAATAATTAATCTACTGGGGTTTCCTTCACCAATATTTATTTTCCTATTTCTACACATAAAAATATAAGATATACTGCACTTAGAGACCATAAAAATTGATTAAATTAATAAGGAGTTGATTCATAATTTAAAAAAGCATATGTTTAATTTATGTTGTCGGCATGAGAACATCTTTAATAGATGACGTGTAAGTACATTTATCAGCACCATTTTAAAAAAATATTTAAAATTCGAGAGTTGAAAGAAATCACTATATAAATCAAAATTTATCCGATAAATATTATTTATTAAAAAATGTTCATACCTTTTTTAACAATAAAAAAATATTTATACCTACACTACACATTGACATTAATTCAATTAATAATCTATCAAATATACAACCACGCTTCTGCTTCTACTTATCACAAAAATAATCTATAATTAAATCTCCACTAAACATTTTAGAAATACTTTTTCAATGATTATACTAACAAACAGTCAATTAAAAATTAATCATTGATCAATCATAGCTAATACATATTTATAGTCAAAATAACTAGTGAACAATAGTTTAAATTTAAAATATAAGGATACAAAAATAAAGTGAAAAGAATTTTATGTATAATATTATGTCATATTATAAGGAAGACATATTATGTCATTTTAGAAATTTATAAGGTAGTTCTAAAAAAGAGTTTGCTATTTTTACAGTGATGTATGTGGCGTATACATGTGAACTATCTGTGTTTGGAGGTGGGTGTCCTGATTTGGCAGAGTGTAGGGA
>NC_021164.2:73904085-73991916 GCF_000331145.2 Cicer arietinum | reverse complement strand
AGTCCATGTTATGTTGGCATAGGTGTAGTCCGATACTATTGCAAACCTGGTGGTCCAATATTAATTGATCAATGTGTTTGCGTAATGGACAAAGGTGCTCCCTGTAATGTGCGTGGCTGCCCTAGACCATGGCACCCACCATCTACGTCCAACCATACTCAAACTCAATTCAAATCTTTCAATCTTACCACCTAAACATAACAATATTGTATACTTTATACATTTTACAATAAACAATTAATTATACTTAAGATCTTTTATCTCAATTTATTTTTTCACTTTAGTTTTTTTATTTATGAACATTAATATCAAAGCAGTGTTGCAGTAGTACACACTCGTTTATGTCTCTAAGAATTACAATGACGCATCACTCTTACAAAAACAATGGTTGTGTGGGAAGTTATGTCTATGCTTCTAGAATACTTTTCCTTTGTTGCGTGAGTCTTTAGAGATGATATAGAGGGTAGTTTTTGCTTTGCATCATTTGAGGTCCCACGTGATGTCTTTATTGGATTGGTCTCCAATATTAAGTCTTCTTGCTGCATATTATTGGGCTTTCTCTGTTCTCTATCCATACTATATTTGGATTCAGTATTTTAGACATACCATTTCAAATAGTCACCCAACTCAGCTTTTTTAAATAGTTATATTCAATTTTTATTTCTTTACATTTTTTATAAATAATTCTAATATATTATTTTCTTATTGGTCAAATACTCTTTGTCAATTATAATATGTTTTATTTTTCACTTATCGATAAACTTAACTTAATTAATATATTAATTTTAAAATATATTTTTTTACCTCATAAAATTTATGCTAGTTTCGTGGTAGTGTTATATTTGCATAAAAATTATGATCATCACCTTTAATTTTAGTTTTTAATATAATTTTAATTTTTTTAATTGTTTCTTCTAATATTATAATTAATAGTTAATGTACAATACTTATTATTCTCCACTTGGTACGTAAAATCACCAAAAACCAATGAATAATAAGAGTAAGCGTTTTTTTAATATTTAATTTAGACTAAATACCACGTGACCCCTTAACTTAATTTCAGTTAATGTTTTAATTTTTTTTTGATTTGGTCATTTATTTTAATTTTAAGTGACAATTTGATATTTTATATTTTAAAATGTCAACAATATTATCCTTATTTTTTGCAAAAATTCATAAAAAATTTCAAACAAGACTCATTAAACTAATTATCATCCTCAATATAACGTAATTTCATCAAATTTATAACTTAAATTTTTTAAATAGACTCATATTTTCATCTCTAACAACATTAAATAAAGAATGACAAATATTAATTTATTTGAAAACTTGAGTTACGAATATGATTAAATTTATTTTATATTACAAAATATAATTAATTTTATGAATTTTGTTTGAAAATTTTAATATATTTTTAAATTTTTATAAAAAAATAACATTATTAACGTTTTAAAACATAAAAGATCAACTTATTACTTAAAATTAAAATAAAAAATCAAACAATAGATTAAAATTTTAACTAAAATTAAGTATTTAGCCTTTAATTTATTTAGAAAAATACGATAGTTGTGTTTGCAAACAGTGGTATCTTCGCGAAAACTGTAGTATCCTTCTCTGGTGAAAGCGTTTCTCTTTGACAATTGACAACATCGCTGTTGATTATTGATGGCTGGGTCTGCGTGTGCATCTTGCTGTAGTGCCTCTGCGTTAATTCCAAAATCACCGATTCCAATTGCAGTGATCGTTGGCGGTAGTGCAAGAAGTTTCACCGCTAACAACAGAATTTATCGCTTACGGGTTAGGTCTTCTATGGTTGATTCCTCTTCCTCCTCCGATTTCATTAAGCGCGTGGAGCAAGCTTGGTTAATCTCTCAGGTTCCGTATTCAAACTACTCACTCCAACCTCAGTTTTCACTTCTCCCTTGCCAAACATACATATTACTAATATGAAGCTTTAGTTTTTTATTTTTATTTTTTTATTATCAGAAATTGTAATTGCAGTAGAATCAAATAGATATGAAAATATGATTTTTAATACTTTACCATTCTATCCTTGTAACTCACAATTTATTAATTCATGTTGGAAAATCTTATTATGAATCATAAAATACATTACCAATAAAACTATGACAATTTTAAGAGAAAGCACGTGACATATCAAAATTATAAATTCATATATCACGTATGAAATATGGTTGGGAAGTGTTTGGGAATAAAAGAATATTTTCAAGTTGAAACACAAATATCAAATCTTAGGTTATTTTGAGTTACAAGTTACTATTGAGTCTAGTTTGATTACGGGACTTATGTTGGATATAGAAACTTTAAATTTTTTGACTTTAAGTGTGAATGTGTAGCTAGACTAGTTTGTAAGTATGATATGATTATTGATGAGCAATAAAAAGAAAGGGTGAATATGGTATGTGGTACAGATTTTCAGTATGCTATTTCAGTTAACTTAGAGTTATTCTAATATAGTTTTTTTCTTCCTTATATATACATTAAAAGATAAATTGTTAGGTATTCTGGAAAGTTTAGTAAGGGCATGGTTAATATGTGATATCAGGCTTTGGAGATTTGCACTAACCATTGAGGTTGAAGTGAATATGATAAAAGACGGTAGTTTGCACTAAGTGTAAAGAGATTACTTGTTCTAGTTATATTGTAAATAGATTGAAACCAGTAGAGAAGGAAAATAAGGTATCTTCTTTTGGTTGAACTTTATAATCAGTACATTGATCAATATACTCGGCTGAAAGGATGCTATTGATATGATGTTAGTACTTTAGTTGAGAAGTTCTAGTATAATGTAAGTATATTTGAAATCTAAGAGTTATTTTTGAACCCTTTGAGATAATAGCATGATCAAATATATGGAACTAAGGGATTTAGCCAATATTGATGTGCAACAGATTGGGGTGAATTCTGTTAGAATTGAATTTTAATGGTAAATCTTTTGGAAATCTAAATATGAAACAATATTATGTGCCCTATATTAATTCTAAAGTTAGTTCTAAGAAGTATTTATGAATTTCAAGGTGATCTTAGAGTTCATCTTATTTTTTAAGACAAGACAATTTGGAAGTCTCTGCTAGGTGTGAGAAGTGAGATGCCAATACCGATATACAAACTAAATAGATCATTAGTAATATGAGTTTAAAACTAGTTTGGAAAATAATCATTGTTACATAGAGATATAGGATTATACATCGATAAAACAATCACTTAAGTATAGTGATTGTATTTTAGGTACATAATTCTTAAAAAGGAGGGAAGAAAAAAGAAAACTGGTTTGCTATACAAAGTTGACAATAGGTAGTGGGTATCTACTCTAAGTTTAGGTAGTGATTTATCATAATGAATCAAAATTCAGATGAGATTCATGTCTTAAATAGATACACATTAGAGATTCATATCGATTGAGTTTGTATCAAATCGAGATAGACTCACATGTATTTTAAGATACTTTTAACCATGCTTAGCATAGTAGTTTAACTGTACAATTAGATAGATATTGATATTTCTCTGCTGGTCCTTGATTTCTCTTATCTTCAACCATGATGCTTGCAGCAACCAAGGCCAGTCATATGTTCATCTTGCAACTCAAAAGGGCATATTGAATGCAAATGGTGTGGGGGTACTGGTTTTTTTGTTCTTGGCGACAACATGCTCTGTGAAGTTCCATCCAGAAACACTAATTGTATTATTTGCTGTGGAAAGGTACCTTTATGACGAATGATTAATCTGAATTCAGTTCACTTGTACTCAGCATAGAGCAATTTACAAGAAACTTATTCTATGGTTAATTTGTTGTTGTTCATTCTTCAGGGATCAAAATGCTGCTCTAATTGTCAAGGAACGGGCTTTCGTGCAAAGTGGTTGGAAGAACCTCCTACATCCTAGTAGAAAAAATACTACTAAAATGGTGTGGACATAGGATTTAATTCGACCGGGAGGATTGAAGTTGCATTATACCTCGGGTTTGCATATGTCTGATTGATGCAGCAGTTATTTTAACTGCAGATTACTTCTATGTTGTACAATATTGTCTAGTTGTTTTTTCCGCAAGCGCTGATTATGTTGTAATTTTTTCTTTGTATAACATGTACAAGTGTAATTATTTTACCAAATAAAACACTGTATTCTTGAATCCACTGATGCAGTTTCAGTTTGAAATATGTAAATGCTAGGTTTCAATATATGCACATTGTTTGATTTTTATAGGGTTCGTTCAGATGAGGTTTAGTTAAAGAAATCATGCTGATTTTACGATTTTATGTTCTTTCTTTTTTCTTTCAAATATTATCATTATGTAATTTCTTCTTGACTTCTTTGTGGCTAAAGTATAGTAAACTACTCAAATTTTTGAAAGAAAACAATAAGATCACATGTGTCAAAATTTGTTTCTTTTTTATTATTAAAAATATATCTCAAGTGTAGGGATTCACTTGTATAGAAGTACTAGTAGAGATTTAGTTATATATGAGTATTAATAGGAATTTGATTGTATAGTAATCTAATATGTATATTTGATGTATTGTCAAATTATTTCAATTTAATAAATATATTTTATCCTAATTCTTAAGATGATATCAGAGCTCTTGCCTATATCCATAGTGATAAAATAGGGAAACTTGATCCTAGAATTTTAAAATGTATCTTTATCGGGTACTCTTCCATCCAAAAAGACTACAAATGGTATAATCCACCATCCCAAAAATTCTGTCTCATGTGATGTCACCTTCCATGAACAAGAAGTTACTTTAGTCAAACTTATTTTCAAGGAGAGAATACAAGTAAGGAAGATATTCTCTTCTACTTCTTGAGTTGAGTCTTGAAACAAAAATTGTGATTTAAATTGATTTTGAGAAAGATGGAAATAATGGCGCTAATGTAAGATACGAGAAGAATCTAGTATATACCAGAAGAGCAAAGACCGTTCATGAATCTATTCACATCCAAGAGTCCAATCCGACTTTACATGAGGTAACTTCCCTTGACGCTTCAAACTCTAGTAATCCAATTTATGAATATTCGCATTAACTGGAATGAGAATCCGATACACCACCAACTTATGATAACCTCCATATCCTAATTGTCCTTACGAAGAATACTAGGACATGTACCTACAAGCCAATCTACCATGTATCCAAACTACCTATGCTTTGAACAATTGAACAATTCTCACCTATCCATAAAGCCTTCCTCACAAGCCTGAACACTACCACTATACCTACCTCTTTTATTTGAAACATTGTCTGACAGAAAATGGAAACAAACCATGGACTTGAAAATGAAAACAATGAACAAGAATGGTACTTGAGATTTGGTCCCTCTACCATATGGAAATAAACCTATAGGCTGCAGGCGATTATACACTGTAAAGTACAAGGCTGGTGAGTCTATTGAGAGGTACAAGGCAATGTTGGTAGCTTAAAGATTTACTCAAATGTATGAAGTGAATTACTTGAAAACATTTGATCTGATTGCAAAAATGAATATCGTCCGAGTGAAATTATCTCTAGAAGCTAGTTACAATTGGAACTTGCACCAATTTGATGTAAAAAATGATTTCCTCCATAGAGATCTAGAAGAAGATATTTATATGGATTTACCCCTAGATATAGTGAGCATATTGCTGCTAATACCATTTGTAAGTGAAAGAAGACCATATGCAGGCTTAAACGATCGCCACTAGCGTGGTTTGCTAGAGTCATGGTGGGTCTAGGCTTCAAACAAAGCCAAAGAGATCATACCCTATTTATCAAACACTCTCAGTCAGGGGGAGTAACAGTGTTATTGGTATATGTGGACGACATTATAGTGACCGATGATGATGAAGATAAGTATCAACTATTAGGACAACGCCTAACCAAAGAATTCGAGATTAAAACTTTGGCAAAATTGAAGCATTTCTTGGGAATTGAAGTGGTTCACTCTAAGAAAGTGATTTTTCCATCTCAACAAAAATACATCACATATCTTCTGTAGGGAACGCACAAGACAACATACAAGTCAGTTAGTACACCAATCAATCCAAATTTAAAGTTGAGAAATGCATAAAAAGACATTGTAGTTGACAAGGAAATGTACCAAATATTAGTTGGAAGACTAATATATCTATTAGATACTAGACCTAATGTTGCCTTTGTTTCAAGCCTAGTCAGTCAGTTCATACACCAACCAAAGGAGGTACACTTACAAGTTGTACTCATAATCGTGCAATATTTGAAAGAAACTCCAAGAAGGGGAATTTTGTTCAAACGAAATGGAAATGTGGGTCTTGAAGTATATACTGATGTTGACTATACAAGGTCAATTATAGATAGAAGGTCAACCACGAGATATTGCACTTTTCTATGTGAGAATCTTGTGACTTGGAAGAGTACGAAACAAAGTGTGGTATTCAGATCCAATACTGAAGCAAAATTTAGGGTAATGACACAAGAAATATGTGAGTTACTACGATTGAAGATCATTTTGGAGGACCTGAAGATAAAGTGAGATGAACCAATGAAACTCTATATAATAAATTTGCTATTTAACATAGCAAGTAATCCAGTGTAGCACAACAAAACCAAATATATTGAAGTCGATAGACATTTCATCAAAGAAAAATTCGATAGTGGTTTAATTTGCACTCCATATGTCTCCTCCCAAGGCAACCTTGGAGATCTTCTAACTAAAAGGCTAAACAACAACAACTTTGAAAGAAGTGTATCCAGACTGGAAATGGAGAACACCTCTTCATCAGCTTGATGTGGAGTGTCAAAATTTGTTTATGTTTTATTATTAAAAATATCCTTCAAATATAGAGATTCAGTTGTATATAAGTACTAGTAGAGATTTAGTTATATATGAGTACTAATGGAGATTTAGTGGTATAGTAATCTAGTATATATATGATTATTGTCAACGTATTTAATAAATATATTTTACCATAATTCTTAAGTGCATGCTTATCTAACATCGTTAAGAAAGTTCTTCTTCATCTTTTCTTTATCTGGCTTAAATAACATAGATGAAGATTACACCACATGTCATCCAACCAATAGTCCAACTGTCAGGTGTTTGATTGAAAAGGGGTATATTTTTACAAATTTTGCTGCTCACAATCTCCTATGTATCCTAATAAAGTTTGTTGTATTCATTGCAATAGCTGTTGAACAAGCATATACTCCAACAGAGCACAGTGATGCAGATGCCAACAAAATGGCTTTCCATTGTCTCCCAGATACCAGAATTGCCAATGCAGCTAATGCAACAACCACAGCTGAAAGAGCATTTTTCCAAGTTTGAAAAGCTTTGACGGCAGTTCTACATCCTTTACAGTGTATTACATGTCTAAAATATCTATTTGCTAAATTTGGGGCATGCATTGTTCCAATGCCTCCTTTTGCAGGTGAGGAAGCTGATAGTCCTGCAATGAGTCCAGCAGGTGCATGTTCAATCACAGCAGGCTCTTTCGGCAAGGAAATAGTGCTGTGACCAAAATGATACGGCATCCCGTGTCCCACTTTATCCATCCACTTCCGGTATTCAGCAACCCATGTGTCTGAAGATTTTAAATTCAGGTATAGTTCCTTTGTTGGAACCTTCTCTTTCAATAGAATTTCATTTTGGGAAGATAAGAATCCCATGTCTTGTTCAAACACCTTGCTTGCATTCTGATGGAAGTACCATTGAGGAAACAGTTTCACTAATGGAGATCTTTTTGTTCCTCCAAACCTCACTATCAGCATGGATTTCCCTTGTCCAGTTGGTCTACAAAGGAACAAACCACTGAAGTAGTTTATTTCGCCATTTTTATCAACAATTTCCCTGTTATTTTGTAGAACACAAGGAGCCTCGAATCGTAAAAAGTTAGGCATAGACCCGTCTTTCTCTCGTCCCCACCAACCTGCAAACCCTCTATCAGTTCGTTCAGTCACCTCAAAACATAGTGGCTGTGCATCTTCTCTTTTTGCCGTCCAATCTGTTCTATCGTGCGAGATTGGAATATGAGCAGGGTCCATCAAATTTTCCAGTAGAATAGAATGATCATATGGGAGTTCGTGAGTTGTTGAAACATCTTGAAACCCTGGCCTTGCAAAGTTCTCAAACCAAGGTATTTTACTGACATTTGGAGGTGTCTTTGGAGACATCCATACCCAAATAACACCTTGGGAGTCCCTCACCTCATATGTTTTAACACAGGCTGACCTAGGAATTTTGGCATCAGCTGGAAGCTGTTGAAAACAGAGAAAACAAATATTTACTTGTTAGCATCATGTGATATGGCATTTAGATTGAAAGCAACATAATGGTATTTGGTTTAGATGAGAAGAATACCTGAGGTATCTTCACACATTTTCCCTCGCCTTCGAATTGCCATCCATGATATAGGCATTCAAGCCTTCCATCAATCAACTGGCCTTCAGATAGTTTTGCTAACCTGAGTCATACAAAAAATTAGGTCCAGTCCAGCATTTTGAAAAAAATACTTATCAGAATTTCATTTTACTTAATTGCCAGTCAAATTTAGATGGTTTGATTTTGTTTTGCGAAAATTAGATGGTTAACGCGAACCCAACCATCCCGATTGGATGGGTGATTGGTTAAATATTTTAGAAATAGTGAGTTGTCCTGTCAGAAGTGAATCAAATAAAACAAATTTGTAATTATGAATTTCAATGATATTCAAATGTTTGAATATATCATAACCTCTTCCCAGTATAAGTATTTAAAAGTGATATTGCACAAAGATAACTAACACAATATAATCCACTAATACCGATATCCCATTCCCAAACAAAGTAACATAAATCTCATTAGCAGGCAAACATTGGATTAGTTCTTGTTGCCTGAGTTTGCTTTCACATTGTGTAAGGAAAACAAAACATCGGGAGCACTAATTGATTTCACGGTGGGATTGACAAAATCACGATGACTCACCATGATTTTGTCAATCTCACTAAGAAACCAATCATGCGGCGTTGGTTAAATCAATTATGAACTCTTCCTTGTAGGATGTGATCACATATGACAGTTGAAAAAATCACAAACACCGAACACAACCCTAACACTCTAGTGACAATTTAAGAAAATGGAACTGATTGAATGTAACATGTACTTGTGTTGTGTCGATTCGGACACCTTTAATCTGAAGTTTCTGGTACATAGATTGAAAGTGAACTGAATCATAAGAATAGAAGTGAGGAAAGTAAAAAACCTGTGGGGGCATCGATCTTCATAGCATTGAAACTGACCTTTACCATCTCTAAACAAAACAAGGTTCTTATCAAACACTTTGAGACCCAATGGTGCATCATGCGGTACATTCCTAGTAAGGTACAAAGGGTACCATTCCTCTGTCCAATCATAATCCGCAACCACTCTCTCACCCCTTCGTTCTTGATCACTGGAAGGTCCCACTAGAATTCTCTGATCTTCTTCCGCATCAAGTAAAGTTGAAGCTTTGATATCTGCTGCAGCCACACACCATGATTCCTTCCTTCTTCTTGATGATGACAAAACTTTGTTGAAATTGAAATTGCAATATGGGTTAGTCCAAAGGTGTAGTACTTGTTTGGATGGTGGAGCTGAAACATGTAAAGCAAGACGAGTTTTTGTGTGGAGAAGAAATGGATTCACCAACGCCATTGTGTGGAATCAAGAGGTAGCAGTAGAAACTGATAGAGGAAAAGAATGAGAAAAAAGGAGTTTGTGGCTTGTAAGACTCGTGTGACATTCATAGCCACATATTATATTTGCAGATTTAACCTTAAAAACAAAAATATGGACAACGCAACAGGAATGAACTATCGTTAACTATTTTGTCATTACATAGTGTATATATGAGACTATATACACAAGCAACAAAATTGGTATGTGGTCCACTGTTACCCATAAAAGGTTTAATGTAAAACGTAGGAAACAGATTTGAATCTTCTATCATGGAACAAACTTACTGAATACGTGATTTGTATCGTCGTATTCATGATTGATAGTTTTGAGGTAACCTGAAGTAAAAACATGAGAGGATTTCACACACACACACACATAAAAACATGTGATAATTTTTTCATCAAAGTGATCCTGTTTTGTAAATAAGTAAAGTGAGATTATGAATATTTTTAAAACTATGTATGCAAAAATCATTTAATATCAATTAGTTCTATGTATATTTAACAACTTATTAATTATTATCGATTTGATCTATATATATAAAAGAAATTAGGTCTATTATACCAAAAGAAGTAAAAAATATTTCACAAGAAAAAGGAATAAACACGTTTATTGAGATAATATTTTGAATGTATGGAAGAAAAAACACTTAACTTTATATATATATATATAGTTCATGTAAGTTAGGTGATTTTTTGTTTTGATGTTTGTAATATTTTTTTTCAACTTTGATTGTGTTAGTTTAATGATGTTTTAAAATCGTCAACACTGTCAATGACAGTGACGGTAAAAAAATAAGATGATAAACGAAGAATGAGCAAAATCAAAATTAAATGCAAACTTATAAGGATGAAAAAAAAGGACACTTCCAAAGATCAAATATATATGTTTTTATTTTACTTAAGTTTTCGTTTATTTTTTCTGTTTTTTTCGATTTGTTGTTTTATTTTTTTTTAACAATTATTAATAATATAGAATATTTTAAAATTAAATTAAATTTATATAGTTAAAATTGAAACAACAAAAATTCAAGAACAAAAATTAAAAAAAATAATTAATTTATAGAGACTAAACATATACTTAAAAAAATTCATTACTTTATATTCCACCGATAATTTTTCAGAAAAGCAGATATAAATTATTAGTGGTAAAAAAATAGTTTTATATTAACATCAATATATTCTTTCATATATTGTTACATTACTGCCCTTTACATTAATAAAATAAGAAAAATAGATAA
The DNA here is from genome assembly GCF_000331145.2 of Cicer arietinum. Lineage (NCBI taxonomy): Eukaryota > Viridiplantae > Streptophyta > Magnoliopsida > Fabales > Fabaceae > Cicer > Cicer arietinum. The sequence goes on along the minus strand of NC_021164.2, from coordinate 73,981,010 downwards.
TTTTGATTAAATGTCGTGTATTTGTTGTACACATTTATTAAAGTCATGATTTTGACATTGTAAAACAAGCATGATCATTATAACATAAATAATTCATATTTTAATAATTAGAAAAATAATTTAAATAATTTTTTTTCATCCAAGAAGTTTTGAGTAGATTTCAAATTCAAATCCTATCATAATTTTTAATTTACTAACATTTCTCTATTTTTCTTAACAAAAAAGCATTTATTTATTTATCTATAAAAAAAATTATGATTTACCAAAAATATTTGCACGTGGTGTAAGAGAAACAATAACCGCGTTTCAGAAATGAGACCCGAGAAAAGGAGGGAGGAATAATAAAACTCTAAACCCTAACCTGAGAGTTTCCGATCGAAGCTGAAACGATGAAGATAGCAGTGGAAGGGTGCATGCATGGTGATCTAGACAATGTCTACAAAACCCTTCAACACCTCGAGAAATCTCAAAACACCAAAATCGACCTCCTTCTCTGTTGCGGCGATTTTCAGTCCGTAAGGAACAAGAATGATTTGAATAGCCTTAATGTGCCACAGCGTTATCGCACTATGAATTCGTTCTGGAAGTATTATTCTGGTTTGGAGCTTGCTCCTTATCCCACAATCTTCATCGGTGGTAACCACGAAGCTTCCAATTATCTTTGGGAACTGTGAGTGAGTTCAACTTTTCTTCTTCTCTCTTTATTAATTCTGCAACTGTTACTATGTGATTAAGGCCCTGTTTGGAATATTTTGATTGACTTATTTGAGCTTATTGACTAGCATAAGAACTTGCGCGACCGTTAGAGAGATCTTGTGAAAACAATTAATGACATTCATAGCTTATGAAAACATCTTATAACTTTTATGAAAAATAGTTTAACTTTATTTTATCTTTTGTTATAGTAAAACATTGGATAAACAACTTATTTAGCACCTTGTGTATGCTATTTCTATAACAAAAGGTAAAATAAAAACTATTCTTATACAAGTGATAAGCTGTTTTTGTAAGCTATCCTGGATAGTTTGTGAAAATTAGCAGTAAATAGTTTATGGAAATGTCATAAGCTGTTTCCATAAGTTCTCCCAAACAGACTAACAAGTGCTTATGCTATTAGATAGGTTTAAGTAAGTCAATCCAAACAGCCCCAAACCTTTATATGAGAAGCACTTATCGCTATGCCACAAGCCCTTGATTAAGGTGTTTATCCAAAACGGAACTTATAGTTGGATTTTTGTGTTTGTTCTATTTTAGATACTATGGAGGATGGGCTGCGCCTAATATATACTTTTTGGGAGCTGCTGGTGTGATCAAGTTTGGGAATATACGAATTGGTGGACTCTCTGGTATTTATAACCATCGTCATTATAAATCAGGTTAGAATTCGGATTAGTATTAGAATTATGGGTTCATGTTACTACATTGCAGTTGCAAGTGAAAATAATGTATTGGTTTAAAAAGAAATTAGTATATGATGTTTGCTATTTATTTGAACAGGACACTTTGAGAGGCCTCCGTATGACCAGAGTACCATTAGATCTGCTTATCATGTTCGCGAATATGATGTTCGCAAACTCATTCAAGTTGAGGAACCTATTGATATTTTTCTCTCACATGATTGGCCGGTGAGAATAACTGATCATGGGGATTGGGAGAGGCTTGCAAGGGAGAAGCCTTTCTTCAAGCAAGAGGTAAACCTTACAAATAATTTTTTCTTATGTTGATTTGCAAATTAAGTGATAAGCTTTTAGTAATGATTGCATATAGTATACCAGGCATTAAAGTTATTCATTTTTCTTGTACTTTTGGGCAGCATTTAAAAGACTAAGAACTAAGTAAGTATACTAGTCTCTGATTTTATTTTTATAAGAAATATAAATTTTTAAGAATTAAGAGGTAAATGTGATGCCATTGCATGCATAATTGTTTTGGAGCAGTCATATAGAAATATTCTTTGAACAAGACATAGCACATTGTCTGTCTATAACAACAAGTTTCTTATTTGACTAGATGATAATTTTTCCAGATAGAGGAAAAAAGACTTGGGAGTCCAGCTGCTGCTGAACTTCTAGAGAAATTGAAACCGCAATACTGGTTTTCAGCGCACTTACACTGCAAGTTTGCTGCTCTTGTTCAACATGGAGAAGGAGGTCCTGTGACAAAATTCCTAGCACTTGATAAATGTCTTCCTGGGCGCGACTTCTTACAGGTATAAGTATACAACCATAATGCACAGTTAATATTCTGTGCAACTGTTTGTGTGAGTAGCCATAATCATGGCATGTTCTGTCCCTTTAGGTTGTTGAAATTGAATCGGAGGCAGGACCTTACGAGATTCAGTATGATGAAGAATGGTTGGCAATAACAAGAAGGTTCAACTTTGTATTCCCTTTGACAACCAAAGGTGCAGATTTTCGGTGTGTATGAACAAGTAAAACACGTTAAATACAATTTAGGTTTTGAGTCCTCATACAAAATATCTTTTGTTTTGCTTTTTTCTTTTCCCCGCCAACAAGAAAAAATGAAGAATTTTTTTGAAAAGGTTTATTCACTTTCTGACAGAGGGGTAAATCATGAGATGGAAGATTGTCGCCAATGGGTTAGAAGCAGGCTACAAGAGAGGGGTTGTAAACCTTTTGAATTTGTTAGAACAGTTTCATGTCATGATCCTTCTCAAGCCAATGTTGATGGTGCTTCAGCTGGTATGTCTTTGTTTCCATTACATTACAATGTTATTACATTGTGAACCACTGATTAAGATTTGTTGAGCTTATTTTCTGTTTAAAGATATCCATGAAGTGTTTGGGCCAATTTCCAAACTGTAGCTGTCTAATCATATCCTTGCTTAGCTTTTGTGTTGCTTCCATGCATGTATTTCGTAGTTGCTTGCTATGATTAGGAAGTGTTGACTAGTGTGTCTTTCCATCTCTTGTCTCGAATACATTGTCTTATCGAAAATGTATGATATTTGTTTTGTGGAACACCGTAATAAAAATACCATTATATCTTTCCCATCAATACCTTGAACTAATTGATTTTTCTAACCTTATTTTATAGTATAGTTTTAGCATGTAGAAAGAAAAGAAGATGGGTTCTCTTATGATATTTTCTGCATTTTCATTATGCCAAACTGCAATGTCTTAAACTGTTTAAAATGTAACTATAGAAGCTGCAATTTTAAAATAATTTATTTTTTGCAGTGAATCCTCGGAATCCCCAGACAGAATATCTTTTGCGACTTCTAGAACTTCCATATCTTCTTGATAGAAATCCTGATTCAAAGGACATGTCGCCTTATCCTGCTCCTTTAATTCCAAGAGGTAAATCTATGCTTTTTTATTGGTCATAGTTAGGATACCAGTTCATTTTTGCATAAAATGCAAGAGGTAGAGGAGAATGTTGGAGAATAATAACTAGGGGTCGTATTTCTAAATCGTTGTGACAAACAACTTGTTATTTGTTAACATTGTTTATCACTTACTGTTTTCAATTATCCCTCTCTCTTTACTTCGCTTGCTGTTCTTTTAATTTGACCTATCTTTCTGGATGTCACGTGTTTCATAAAGTTATGACATCATGCTAATGGAGATTTATGCTTTGCTTGTAGCGAAAATTTGAGAAGCTGAGATATCTAACTTTGCTCTGAATAATTTGAGGCCTGAGTTTATTTTAGCATTGGCCTTGATTACTAATACAACTAATCTTACTTCACTCTGTCCCAGTTGCTACTCTTAAGTATTTAATTATAAGTATAACAAAACAGAAATGAAAGCTTAGGTGGGGAATTAAAAGCTATAGTTTCTGGTAACCCTCCTAGATTTATAGGTCTCTCTTGGTTTAGCGCTAACCTTAACTGCTTTGTTGTCCTGGCTACATCTGTGCATTTGATGCTAAAAAGTTTAAGCAGGGTTACTTGGTATAGTTGGGGTGCAGTTGTTATTGCAAAAGTTGCTTCGGTAGCATCTATTGTTAGTAATATAGTTTGTATCTTTCTTCTTTTTTTTACTAATCAAATGTTTTTGTATACATTTCTAGGCCATGCTGCTTACGATAGTGAGTACATTCCCATTGATGATGTGGATGATGATGAGGATGGGGGGATTCCAGAAGTTGATGGGGTGGAAAGTGGAAACTGAGACTTGAATTTTGATACGTTATTGCAATTAACATGTTGAATTGCCAATGGTCTTCAACTATCTATTTAAGCTTACTGCTTACACAATATTGACTCAGGATATATGTAGACACTGGATTGTGGATTTTTCTGTCTCCACTATGCAGTTCAGTTGCTTGTATATATATTAACTAACAACCATTTGAAAAGGTGCAAAAAAAACTCTTGGGCCTTTCCAATAGTTAATTAGTTGCAGACTTGCAGTACAGTTGTAGCTCCATTTAATAAATACTATTGCTGTCTAGTTTTTAAGCTCATGCCTCTGAAAAATAAAATAATAAATGACGACCAATGATTTCGCCACTTGCATTATTACTGCTAAGCCTAGCTGGATTAATAATTGCTCACAACTGCCATTGTTCTCATCAGGTTCAAGAGTTGGGCAAATTTGTTCCACGTCTAGGGATTTGCCGCAATCTTGAAATTACAGCTAAATGACTGAAATGGCGTTGAAGAAAATGTTGTCTACTCTAAAGAATCTTTATAAACTCTGAAGCATATTATTAGTATATCAATGCTTCAAATAAATAAAAAATGTTTTTGTTTGGATTTAGAAGTGCAAGCCCAAGTTATAATGGCTTAGAAGTATAAACACTTGTTTACTATTTCTCTTTCAAGAATCTCTATAGATACACCAGAACAAGATTTGTTTTCAAGTACGTTCTTATTGCAAACTGTCAATTTTCTACTGACTTTAGCATGTAAGTCCTTACAGATATCACCATCAATATTACTACTCCTTTGCACTGAAAAATCACATCTTCATCGCACTCAACCATCGACAATGGTGACCCGAGGTACTGTCCCCATTGAATATCCTTGTAGAAAAATGCCATACTTGATGACTAAAGTGTTTATTGAAATGCATTTAATGCCATGTTTCCAATATATAATTGAAACAAATTTAAGATTTTGATTCCTTCACTAGTGTTATTGACCTATCATGATGATGAACATTATCTTTCATTAAAAAATTAAGTCCTTTATCGTTGACTGTGTATAATGAAATTGGCAATTCTCCAGCATTTCACTAATCTACCACCATTTATCAAAACGTGTGACTTACTACTTCTACCCTGTGACCAAGAGTTGCCAGAAAGCACCTTAAATGCTTGAAGAAAGAGAAGTCATAAACAATAGTAATGGGGGGTAGTGTGGAACATGCATAACCAATTACTGACTTCACCAAACTACATAAATGCAGCTTTGAATAGCCAAAACTTCCTAGCTATTACCTTTGCTCTATCTCTTTTATGATAAGTTTCACAATCAAGTCAAGTAGTAGAAAAGAGACTCTGTACACTCACTGCATTGCAGACACTGTTCTTAAACCCCCAAAAATACTAAAGCTTTTGGTTCTATGGAGTCAACAAAATCTTTGTTTCTTTCCTTTTCTCTTTTTATCATCTTTTGTTTTGTTTCCTCTGTCACAGCTAGTCTCTCTTTTGACTTCTATGCAACTTCATGTCCAACAGCTGAGTTAATCATAAGAAACACAGTTAGTTCATCCTCTTCTAACGATCCTTCCATTCCTGGAAAGCTACTTCGTTTGATTTTCCATGATTGCTTTGTAGAGGTTAGTGTTAGACCAAAAATGTGTTTCCTGAGAGACCCATCTAGTTGTTTTTAACTAGAGGCTCTTTCTTAAACACCCCACAGATGCAAAAATACTTACTTTATGTGAAATTCAAATTGGTTTATCTTGAGATCTTTGCTAATTCATCCACATTAGTCCATGCTTTGGGTGTCCGGCTCTAAATGCAGGGTGGCTTTGAGTTCTATATTGACTAGAGATATGACTTAAATAGTGTTTGTAAGGCTTGAACAATCCTTGAGGTCATTTTTGTAGGCTTGAGTCACTTTCTAAGCCAAAATTCTAACAACATTTGAAGTGATGACCTCAGAGGTTGCATGCAAGAGTGAGGGAATCATAATTGGCTACTCTAATGGGTTTTTCAATTTGATTATGGCTTATGATTTGACTTAGATGGTGCTTGTAAGGTTTGAGTCATCCTCATCTTACGAGCTATTTTTGGAAGATCGAGTTAGACTCTAAGCCAAAATTCTAAGATTTGAAGTTATGATAACCTCAGAGGTTGCATGCAATAGGATTATTATTTGAAATGCAGATAGCGCTTGATAAGGCTTGAGTTAGTCTCTAAGCCAAAATTCTAAGATTTAAAGTTGTAATGACCTTAGGGGTTGCATGCAATAATAGTGAGGGAATTATAATTGGGTAGATTTGGCTCCGTAAAAGTGAGAAAATGAATGGTTGATATTTTAATCATCCACAATTTGTTATGAATGTATATATAATACCGATTATTGATTTGCTTATCAACAGTTGATATTGTTCACTTTACTCTCTAAAATGACTTGTTCACTTTAGAGGAGCTTGACTCTATTCAGGCACTCTGTCGGGATTTTTTTTAATTTGATTGTGGCTTATGATAGTCTCCTCCGTGATGCAAATTTGACATGCAGGGATGTGATGCATCTTTGATGCTACAAGGGAATAATACAGAACAAAGTGATCCAGGAAACAGGTCTGTTGGAGGATTTTCTGTTATAGAATCAGCAAAAAGAGTTCTTGAGATGTTCTGCCCTGGAACTGTTTCTTGTGCAGACATAATTGCTCTAGCAGCTAGAGATGCAGTTGAAATTGTAAGCTCTTCATTGCATTTCTGATATATCCTTTCAATAGTTCATTGACATCTCTTTTTGGTAAAGGCTGGTGGACCAAGGATTCAGATTCCTACAGGTAGGAGAGATGGGATGGTTTCAATTGCTTCAAATGTCAGACCAAACATTGTGGACACTAGTTTTACTATGGATGAGATGGTTAAGCTTTTTTCCACTAAAGGGTTGTCCTTGCTTGATCTTGTTGTCCTTTCAGGTTCATGTTCTATGCCTAAATCTTTAATAATTGCAAGTTTTGAGTTGAATAATCTAATACTGATTCATTTCCTTCCATCTTCATACCCTAAACTCATAGGTCTGTCTATAACTATATCTATATTATTTACATTTTATAATTTACCTTGACTTGAATATTTTAGTATTTTTTTTTTTTTTTTCATGTAAAATCTCATAAAGCAACACATTCTGATCTATAGAAAGAACTAAACTATAAATACTTTGTAGATGGTATTCGTCTCATCAAATTTATAATTACCATCTTGGCTTGTGTAGAGTTACTACGTCAGATAATGGTATAACCTGAACGATGATTATAAATGAGGACAATCCTAAAAGATGTTTATAAATGGGGGCAATCCTCATTCCATGTACTAGTTTTCAAGGTTGAGTTAAAAACCCAAATTCTAAGACAATATCAGAGTGTATCTTATATCAGGTCATCCTAATATATCTAGTGAACTCCACATTTGAAATGTCAGTCTTTTGCTTGAAGGATGTGTTGAGAGTTCTTTAGGATCGGGTTTAGAATATTTCAAGAGATTCAAATGGTAGCTCAACCGAGGTTGAACCAACGAACATTATAAGAAATTGAAAATATAAACTGGCAAGTCCGATCTAGTTTTTAAAACATTGGTTGACCTGTTTCTCTATAAATTTTGGAATCTTCAATTGCAGGAGCTCATACAATAGGATCAGCACATTGCCACACATTCAGGGATCGTTTCCAACAAGACTCAAAGGGAAATCTTAAGCTCATTGACCAAACCATTGATAGTAGCTATGCAGATGAGCTAATAAAACAGTGTCCAATAAATGCACAACCGTCTATGACAGTAAACAATGATCCTGCAACATCTATGCTATTTGACAACCAATACTTCAGAAATCTTCTGGCTCACAAAGTTCTGTTCCAGTCTGATTCTGTTTTGTTGAATGATAATAACACAAGGAAACTAGTGGAGGATTTTGCAAATGATCAACAACTTTTCTTTGACAATTGGGCTGTTTCGTTCGTGAGGCTCACCAGTGTTGGAGTAAAGACAGATGAAGAGGGTGAAATTCGACGTTTTTGTGCGGCAACTAATAATTTTATAAGAGATTAAAAATTCTACAGCAACAAAGGTTATGCAAAAACATCCTTTGTGCATGATTTTGTTTGTCTTGTTTCTTTCTCAAATCTTTTGTTGTCTTCTTATCTTATTCATTTTGGCCTAGCTTGACTAATAAAATATCTAACAACATGATATTGAGTCATACTTACTCATTTATTTTCCTATATTATTCAAAATTTATCTTACTAATTATACTTATTCATACAAAGTACAATATAGTAAAGAAATGCGTAAATTAATGTCGTGTTCCAATGGATGGAAATGATTAAAATAGGCAAAATATATGATTTATGATTTCACATGGCTTAATTAGGTTGTGACCCTTTAGGCTACAAAGTCTTACCGCTAGGTGATACTTCATACACAATTTACAATTAATTTGCATTAATTTGCTATTGTGAAAAAAGTTCCAAAATAGATCTTGCTTGACTTCAAAGTAAAGAAGGTGAAGCAACATTAATAACAGGATTGTTGAAGTTGGGTATTTCAACTGGTTTGAACTAAGGGTTGAAGAAGTGAATGAGTCAAAATATTAAGATTCAAACATGGTGAAAGTAAAAAAATATTAATTTCACTAACAATTTACACTTGCCTATAAAAAAATTAACAAAAGATTGTTAATTATAATATATGCAATAACAGTTTTGAGTTTGAAGAAAATGAAAAGAACTATTGCCTCTCCAAATCTGGGAATTAACTAACCCCCAATTAGGGTTTTACAAAATAACCAATTTTTCAATGAAACCCATGTCCATATTTAAATTATGGTTTTTAATCAGACCATATATTTTAGATATTGTTATTTATTTTCTTTATCGGTTGTTAATTTAGATGTCTATATATGTAGATATATCCTAAGAAAAAAAATTAAAATTTTGTTTCTGCAATAATTTTACTTTTTTTGGAAAAATTTATTATTTGTATTTTTTTATATCAAATTTTTCAAATAATGAAATTGAAAATTTTTTCCTAAATATTTTTTTGAAAATAACTTTCCAAAAACAATTTGAATTATTTTCAAACAATTTTTTTATAAAGAATCTTGATTATTTTTTTAACCAAACAATTTGTTTATAAAAAGAATTGAGATTTTTCATATATTTCTTTATAGAAATGTTTTTCGGAAACAAAAATCTTCAAAAAAAAAAATATTGATTGTAAAACTGACTATGAATATAACCGATTTTATAACTGGTTTTATAAAATTAAATCTAATTATATAAATTAGTTATAAAAATCAGTTGTAGAGAATAATTTTTATATAGATACCAATTAATTACATAAATATGATGTCCATAAATAACTCTAAATATGATATTTATTAAAGCCCCTCCTTTCCCTTGCTGTTCCATTTTCATTGAACCAAAGAGTTGAGTTAGTTACTCTTCTGATTATGGTCAAGAGTGAATGAAGTATTAGTGGTAAGTAGAAGAAACCATTCTTTGTGATGCATGCTCTAAGTGTCTTATTTATCATATGTATTTGTCTTATATTATTTATATTATTTGTCTCTTTATATTACCAATATTAATGACTGTTTTATATTAATATACATTTATTTATTATATCCCAATTCATATAACTACACTGTTAACTATTTTATATAGATATTTTAATATATAAAACTCATTTTATTATTAAAATTACCATCACTAAACATTTCCTTTTAAAACTATGAACAATCCAAAAGAGCCACGAAGGAGCACTATTTGGAATTGGTATTGGAGTTGGCATTCAGATGCTGAGAGCATATCAATTTGTAAATTGTGCATACATAAGCCTAGTAGCATAAAATTTATTTGGAATATATAGCGATGCTCCACTTTTTTCCCCAGTGAAGGGCAAGTGTTTTGTAATTGAGTAGCACAGTTGAGTTTGATTTTGCTGTCCAATACCACCAATAGTTGAAAATGAAACCAGATTCGCCAACCTCTTGCCACTTGCTAACCCTTTGATAAGTCTAGACAATAATTATGGACTTTGGATTCTATACTTACCATGAAGATATAATTAGACTTGACTCACCATATACCTACACCTATAACTAATAATATGCTGCTACCAAATTAACACGCTTGTATACAGTCCAATATATATAATAAAATAAAAAAGCGCTTTTAAAGTCATTCAGAAGGACAAGGGGAAATCCTATACGCAAAAAAAGCATGTCCCCTGTTATATACAAGAAGAACAAAACCAAATCGCGGCACTGTATTGAAACTATTGTTCATTAGAAATCCAGATTATATTTTCAAGATTAAACAAATAATGAAAGAGGAAATTGTTAGCCAATACAAATACTGAAAGGAGTCCATGAGTATAGTAGCAGAGGTCAAATGTCAAACATGGCCTACGGCCTTCATTTTCAAGTCTTAGATCAAAATATACTCCTTTTTTTCCCTACTTTCTACAATATAAAGTGCTTTCAGTATTCCCTTCACTCCTTCAACCAAAATATTCACTACCCTCCAAAATCGTCCACACATAAATCGCTGTAAAGCAAACATAGATGCACCAATAATAATAATAATAATAATAATAATAATAATAATAAAGAATATATAATTTAGAAACAAAATGTTATAAATAACATCAAATACCTAGAAATAAGATAAAATCAAAAACTATAACAATAATAATAAAAAGATCAAATGATTATTCCTAAATTAACTTAACTTATGCATGTATGGCTCCTTCTCCCATATAATAATAATAATAATAATAATAATAATAATAATAATAATAATAATAATAATAATAATAATAATAATAATAATAATAATAATAATAATAATAATAATAATAATACATCAAATGTCAAATTAGAAAAACAAAATTACAGGAAAATAATTCCAATGAAGGCGAATAATTATTTATTAATTGTTACTCCCTAATAAAATTTGAAAAAAAGAATAAAAGTCTAAAATCATTAAATATTGATATGAACCCTAAGGTGATGATGATTCATGGTTGACTTTAGCGATTCCTATCCTTGGAGCATCAACAATGTTACAAGCAGAAGACATTTCCATCTGACAAACCCTAACAGCTCCAATTAACTTCTCCGGCAACTCCTCATCCGTCACAGCCTCCACAACAAACCCCATATCAATCGTAACACTTGTCACATATCCCAATGCAAGGCGCAAGATAGCATTCGCAATTGCACTACTTCCAATATCTACATCAATCTCTAAGTAATTACTTCCCCTATGATAATGACACGTCAGCGCTTTACCTAACAAGCACGCGCTGTAATTACCCACCGTTTTTTTTACTATCCACGGTCCTTTTACGATCCGGTTCACTAACTTGAACCGCTGGTTTCTGAACCCGTCGTCACCTTCGATGAACCGTCCTAGTAACGAACCGGGTTGAACTGGATCTTCGCTCGCGAAATAAAAAACCGCGCTGTGGTGTTCTTTACCTGGAATCTGCAGATTCACCGCGAAGATGAAACTCTTCAACGATTTTCCTTGTGCTTGTGCTGTTCGAAGCGCGTTGGCGACGCGATTATCGGAGCGGCTCAGTACGTTGTCGAGTTTTGTTGAGGATTTAAGCCAGTCCATGCCGGCGGGAGATAGAAGATACTCGCCGGCGGGAGATTTTTGGCGTTTGGTGAAGTAGTTTTGTGAGCGGAGGTTGAAGACGTCGCCTGGTGGTGAAGCCCAGCCGTTTATTCCGGTGTTGAGGTCGACGTGGCGAAGAGATCCGCCGTTGATTGTTTCGGTTGTCCAGTGAGATGAATCGGTGGAAGATGAATCGGAGCCGGAGCTCCGGGAATCGTTGTCAGTGGCGTACATGAGTTGGTTTGAGAATTGATGTTGATTGATTTGGGTTTTTGAAATTACAGTAATTTCATTTGATTTTCATTTTGAATTCATTTGATTGTTGTGGTTGTTTTTTGTGTTCATTGCACAGAATGAAACGCACCTACCTCCATAACACTTCTTCTTCTCCTTTAATATTATCGAGCTACATGTGCTGTTAGTGGATTAAATAAAGAAGGAACGAGAGAATGGGAAAATAGTCTTCCTTTTTCTTAAAACTACGAGATTGCCACTATTAGCTATTACCCATCCACCCAATTCAATTTAAGAAATAAAAATTATTTAATTTGTCTCTTATTTATGCTAATAAAATATTCTTACATTATCAATTAATTATAAAAATATATATTATTACATTATTAAACTATTTAATTTTTTAGTTTCATATATAATTGATTGTGATGGACTGACACAATTTAAATTTTTTTATATTTATTTTCATTACATAAAAATTAAAATCATAAATATATATACAAATTAATCACACACAAAATATATTTATATATTTGTTTTTTAAGAAATAACAACTATCAATTCGATTTTTAAGAATATCAAATCTTGGTGTAGTTAATACCTTCTAGAAATGAAAATGTCTTTAAGAATTATCATAAATAGGATTTATTTAACAATATTTTAGATATTAGATTGGTATTTTTACTTTTTTTGGTCAAGTGATATTTTTTTTACATCTCAAAGTTTATATATACCTTCCAAAAACGGTCTAAATAGATGTTTATATACTTTTTATTTCATGATTAATTTGGATATTTATTCGAAATACTTTATTGTTAATTAATGCATATGAATTTATTTATTTTCTCAAGACACGTTAAATTAGATTTTCTTTTAAGATTTTAAAGAGTAAAACAAAACTATCATATTTAATTGGCTTGTTTGACTATAAATTTGTTTTACTAAAAGAAACTTTTAAAATTTTATTAAATAATAAAACAAAACTATCAAATAAAATTACTTTTAGAATTTTTATCTCATTGTTAAAACTTAAAAAAAAAAATAAAAATCATAATGTGTTAAAAATTAAAAGTCATTTTGAGTGATTTATCGTAAAAATTATTTTTAATTAACAGTTTTTGACAGACATTGAATTCTATAAAGAATAAGTTGATGGAAAAAACTTCACTAAAAAATGTTTAGGCATATGTGATTGGCTAATTTATTACGATATAAAATTAAATATTAATTTACTATTTTCGTGTAAGTAAAACCACCTTGAGATGTGCTTTACCTATTTTTGTATGCATAAAATATCCATAATATAGCATTCATGAAGGTTCTGCGTGAAAAAAGAAAACGCGCAGGAATTTATGATTTTTGTTTGCAAGCCCTTAATAACACGCAGAAAGGAGGCCCTATTAAGTCATTTATTGATTTACGTCTGTTATTACTCAATGCGTGTCAATGACTTTGTGTTGCTTCTTCTTTTTTTTTCTTATGAAGAAGACAATGTTGCTTTTCTTTTCCTCCAATTTTGAGATTTAAAAGTCATTTTGTTTATTGTCAAAAAGAAAAGTAATTTTAATAAATGTGTACAAAAATTCACTTTGATTAAAAGTTATTAGTGTTTTGTTTATATCCATACTTTACTCATATTTTTTTTCTTTACAAGAATCTACTCATATCTTGAAAACATATTATTTATTCTTTTTCTATTTTGTAATAAGTGTTCTTTATATTCATTTTCAGTGTATTACTTCATTCGTGTGATATTCTACGTGACTTAATATTGTTTTCTTTCTCCTCCTATTCTGATATTTAAAAGTCATTTTGATTTTGATTTATGTGTAAAAAGTTATTTTGATTAAAAGCCAATTTGTGTTTTTTTTTTTAAGCAACCTCCATAGACTATACATGCCCATAAAATTAATTGTTTGTATTTTCTTTTCAACTATAAGTGTTTTTTTATTATATAAATGTAAAGTAAAATATTGTATTTTGAAAGTAATCTACGTATAATACTAGTTAGATGATATAATTATAAAAAAATAATTAATATACTATTAAAATTATATTGATTTTAAGACAATTATTTTTGTATAAGATACTCATTATGAGAAGTAAAAAATAGAAAGTATTTAGATAATTCATTTATCAAAATAAATAGTTATTAAAAATCAAGACATTTTAACAAGTTTAACAATGAGAGGGATGGAGTGCTTAGAAAATATTTCATGTTTTAAATGTACTATTTACCTAATTAAGAAAAATATATTATTAAATGTATCTAAATTTTAAAGAGAAAAAAAAAAGGTACGCGATATTTTTAACAATCATGATTCAATTAAATTATTTAATTTTCTCATTGTCTTCTTTATATTTTCTGTTACTATCACGGGTTTTTAACTTTTTTTATTTTATTTTAGATTTTGTATTAGAAAAATGTGTAAATTATTCACAACAAACCTATTGATATGATAAATGTATATTTGACCCTTAATAAGTTATTATTTTATGAAATTTTTCTTGTATTTTTAAGATAAATTAGGTCCATAAAATGTCAACTAATACTAATGGAAATGCACAATACTAAATTGTTATTTTGCGAGTGGATTACCTAAGTAAACAGAAAATGGCAATGCACTATAAAAAAATCCAAATGACAACATATTCACCAAAAAAAGTTTTACTCATTTTGAATTTCTTTTCAAAAAAAAAAAAACTAATTTGACACTTACACTTATTTATTAAGGTGTTGCAGAATATTTTTTTGGAATGCTAGGTGTCTACATGGTTGGGAGGTCATTATTCATAGTGATGCTTTTTCACTTTCAATTTTTGTTTAAATAAATTAATTTCACATTAATTAAAAAAATTCATGAATAATATCATAAAATAGAGTGAAAATATTTTTTTTTAATTATATTTAAGAAAATTAAATATGAATGTTTTTCATTAAATTTGAGACGGAAGTTTATATTTGCCTTGAGTGGTGAAATATATAAATTCATTTATATATGCTTTTAAAACAGTAGTATTTGTATAGAAACTAATATAATATGCCTCAAAAAAAGAGAGAGAAATAAGCTAGCATAATAGACATATGTAGTATTGTAAATATACCATTTGATAACTATGTTTTGGTGCTTTCTTATGGATAATTTTCTTGGTTCAATTTTTAGCACATAATTGTTCGTTTGAGAATGGATGCACAATACAAAAAGTGTAGAAGATTCAAATCTGTAGTAACACTAATTTTATCGTCCTATTTGTAGATAGAAGGACACAATTTGATTTTTCTTTGCGGGTTTTCTCGCACAAGCATACAAGAGAATGTAATAGATAGATTAAATGGAATGTTAAGATTAAATGAAAATCTAAACTTAAAGGAACTCCAAAGAGTACTACTTTTTTGTTACACAAGTCCATTAGTTTATGATTTATGAGTATTGTTACTATTCATACGAAACCGATTGATCTCACTTATTGGCCGTCGGTTGTTTGTTGTATACAGTTCTGGATTCCTTCACCAGATTAATCGAATAACAGATTTGTGTTATCAAACATGGTAAGTTGTATTGGCATATTTCACGGTTCTGATAGGTCGTGCAAATACTTTATGTTTATTTCATAAATACTTTCATATGTTTATTTCATAAATACTTTCATTTATAATTGAGTGTGTAGTTTCATAACAATTCCATGGGCAGAAAAGTAATTAAACGATTGAAATGGAAGGGTTTTGCTCTCACTGGATGGTTCCGCAAGAAGACTTTTGAGCACGTGGCAGTTCATTTTGACACCTACTGTCACTGTCACAAAGCCACACAGAGACAAACCAACCAGCTAAGCATCATATCATTACGGATGGTTTCCTTGTCGACGCTTTTTTTATTTGTTTTTTTTTCTTTTTATATACCCATCTCCATAATCACAACAGTATTAAAAAAAAAGTACTAGTACTTGATTTTGAATTATAGTCACCAAGCCATCTTCGCAACTAAGGTACCCCAGCATAGAGACACACGCGATCGCCGCTAAAAATGAGTCATTAGAATGACAAATAATTCATGCTGTTGATGTCGGTTATACCAAATATTTTAGAGCTAGTCTTTTGCAACAGCTGTAAATTACAATCATGAGAAATAAAGGTAGGATGCAACACTTGACAGTTTATGAATTACGATGAAACAATGCATTTCTAACACAGTTGCGTTTTGGTTTGGCCTTTCCCGTAAGATTCGTTAAAAATGCTGTACTGCTTAGATGATGAAACACTATGCAAGTACTGACAGCAAATCTCCACATTTTCCCAATTTTCATCGGCACTAATAAAACTTGTTATTAACTTCAGTGCCTTTTTGGATACATGCGTGTGTTTCTTGTGTTCCAATAACTATTCACTGTAAGTAATATTGAAGAAATATATTGGCAAGGTTAGGGAACCTATCAATTTACAAAATAACACATCATCCTATTCAAATATACAAGGTCAATCTTCTAGTATATTATTAAGGCTTTGTATAACGTTTACAAGTAAAATGGTTTTGCGCACTAAGTTTATTTTCCACCAAACGGATCAATTAATTCCATCATATCTCATTTGATTTTAATGGTGGGACTTAATAGTACAATGGTAGAAACAAACAAACACGTGCATGATGAAAAACTCACCTCACATGTACATCATAGAATTGGCCATTTAAGGAACATACAGCATAAAGCATCCCAACAAAATAACAAGTATCAGACCAGAAATTTCCACTATTTATTCAACTCCTAATAATGCACTTCATCAACTTACAGTTTGTCCAAGGCCGTAAAGGAAGATCGACCAATAAATAACTAGTGAAAACAGACAACTAACTTGAGCTAACACATGCAACTATGCAAGGACCATTTATAAATATTGATACTACAAAATTCTTAGATGACCTACAGGGAAATGATCAAAATTTTATAGCCTGACATTTCCGAGCATTGCAATTTCCCAAAGTAGTCAGCAGCAAAAATTTCCTTTCTCCAAGGATGCAAACTGGTTACTGCAAATATAACAGATTAAATTACATTGCTGGATAGTCGTTTCAATTTTCATTTCCCAGGTTTCAATTTAACAACCGATAAGTGCTGTCCTAGTTGCATTAGGAGAAATAAGTACATAGCACACATACAATAGACAACACAGACTTCAGGCTTATATCTAATGTCACACAGATATGTACCCGTGGTTGTTGAAACATTCATTCACATCCATAAAGACCATAACCCCTACTCCCAATTAAACAAAGAAAGATCGAAGTACTGTGGGTGATGTTTGTCAACAATTACATCTAGAATCTGCTTAAATCGAAATCATAGTTTGGCAAAAACTGTATTCAATTTCCAAACACAGTAGCATTGCACATTTCACACCTAAAGATGCATATTTGCTCAAATGTTCTTCCAACTTCCAAGATTTAATATACTCTATACACAGTTTCGGCCTGGAACTTCAAAGAACAAAGTATCTGGCCACAATAAATCCCAATAAAAAATAATAATCTCTTTTCTCTGCAATATTCGGCATCTTCTATCAACATAATGATTGAAAAAGTCATGATAAATACTAGTATGATCAGACTATATGCGCAACTTCAATAATCATGGAGATTATTTTTCTTTTAGGATAGTAGAAATTAGAAATGGCTACCTTCAAATTGCATGCGAAAAGAGAATATTCAAGTGTACTTGGTACCCAAAGTTGAAGCACTAAAAAAGTACTCAATAATATTTATCTTATCCCCATTAATGTACTAGTAGTTCATTCTTGAGCCATATCGTGCTAATTTGGCAACTTGCAATATTTCCAAATAACATCAAATCTTATTTCAAACTTTTTCATTTAGTCAAATAGCATGTCCACAGTGATTCCTACTTAGATCTTCGTAAATACTGAGAAATCAAAATGCGGGGTTATAGATCACAATGGAACTACACGGGGAAGAAAAGGGATGAAAATTTATAAATTTGCTAAACTCAAAACTTCTATCAACGTAAAACAAATTAAATCTCAACTATCAAATCTTATTTCAAACTTTTTCAACATATTGTCTGCTTTTGATCTTGTGTGAGCCCTAACAGGTTTGTCCTTCGTAAAAAGGCGCATCAACAGGTTGAAGAGTGTGAGTGTTTATAAACTACTCTTAGCATCAATTCTCAAACAATGTAAAACTATTTTGGTATACATGAACATCCACAATACAAGCAAATGCAATAATCATACGACGAGACAATACTAAAGATAGTATGAAAGTAAACTTCAAAGTTCAAACCATTCCATTTACATTAGACCAAATCGTAACTACTAGAAACAACACCTATAAAATGAAAATAATTAGAGAAAAGAGCATATGCAGAGTTTTACGCTGACATCTAATGAGAGATTCACCTATTCCGTCACATCACTCAACTTCACCTCACTTTAATGGTATGACAAAGGAAAATAAATTACTAATATTGGATGTCAATATAAAACTAATTTAAGGTAATCATGCATATCCATTAAACTCAAATAATTACACTGCCTAAATATCATGAAAACAACATCGTAAAGCAGCTAACCTTCTTCTCCTCCTTCAGTGGGCCTTTGGCCTCAGCAGTGGCTGTTTCTGGGTTGCTAATCTATAAATCCAATATACCTGCGATAAAACGGATAAATAAACATGCGTGATTTGAGAATCGAAATAAGGGGAGTGGAATTGGCTCCAAGATGGAAAAAAAATGAAGTATGGGAATGTGAAGAGAAAAATTACCAATCCGAGAACATGAGCCGCTATTAGAAGAACGACGAATAAAGGTACAGCATCGAGCATCCATGGTAGCGTCGACGAATGTTGCTGGTGCGCCATTGTACAAAACGCAAGGAAACGAAACAATGAACCAAGTGATTCGTTTCGATCACGGATTCCACGAAGGATATGTTTTGCCCTAATTTATTTTCCTCTTTCGGAAATCTGTCTCACAGTGCTACAAAGGAAAACCCCAGAGCTGAACCACCCCAGGATGCGAGTTGGACTTTGTACATGTGCACTAACTAATAATGAAAAATAAATAAAATATCAAACTATCCATCTTAATTTTTCATTATTATCGAATACAAAATATAGTTATCAATATAAAATATAATAATATTTAAAAAATCATATGTATACATTAATAGTTGATATACAAAAACATAATAAAATTGGTTTTGTCCTAATCAAAATAAGCGGTTATAATGTATACATACATAAAAAGATAATTGATTTTTATTAGACGACGGTGTAAAATTAGATAATATTATTTTATTATATAAATGTATAATTATTAAATTTTTATTATTATTTTATTCGTCTCTTATTCTTTCTTATTTTATTTATTTAAATTTAAGTATATTTTATCTTTTATTTCATTCAATATTATTTTTTAGTTTTTTATTTCTAAAATTATAATTTTTTTGTCTTTCTTTACGACTTATGCAGCTTTATTAATTTTCTTCGATCTTTTTATGACACTAACATGACACACGTGAATTAGATGAAATTTAATGCACATCATCAATTATTATTCATTTCACTATTTTTTATTTGACAAGTTTGAGGAACACCTTTGTGAGTACCAACTAGGTAAAAGTTTGTGATGGAAACAATAAGAAAGTCATGTTGTATCATGAAGAAAAAAAAAGAGGCCAACAAAATATTATAATTTGTAGAATAGAAGATGAAAAATTAGGTTTTAAAAATATGAGAGCTAAAAATTAATTTTGATCAAAATAAATAAATTAAAATATATTTAAATATATATTTATAATTAAAATAAACAAAAGTTACATTCGTTCGTAAATAGAGAGTATTTTATTTGAAGCAATTTTCTTAACACACCGTTTTTTACAAAAATTAGTAGGAATTGATTTTTTTTTTTTCATTATATTTATTGTAGGTTTGATTTGCATATATTATCTACTCTCTCTTATCACAAATATAAGAAAAAATTAAAATGTATTTGACCTAAATTTTTAATTAAATATATTTTAATTGTTATTTATATTTGTGAACGAAAAAAATTTATAATAAAAATATTCATCATAATTTAACGTACTAACTCTAATGACCGAATCACTCTCCGAATAAATTTTAAACTATATCTTCTAATTTCATGTGTAATACTTAAGATTTTTCTTATTAATTTTTTGTGGTGTTTTAATTTATATTTTATACAAGTAAAAATTAGTATGCATTTTTGTACTATTATGTTAAATTTAACATATTGATTTGAAATTTTTATTTTATATTCGTAAAATTTATATCTTATAGTTGAACCTGGAGATTGAATATGTCAACTTATTGCTCCATAATAATCTCCCTTGCAATGAGATCGTGTTTTGCTGAATCCATTATTGCTTAATTTTTTTGGAAAATGTCATACACATAGCTTGGAAGAATAATGTTCATAATTTGATAAGTGACTCTAAAATTCTAATTTATACAACTCAAGATAACATAATGGATGATCAATTCTCTGGCAATACTAATTCATAGAATCTAGAGGTTGGCGAGTAAGGATTGCCAAATTCTCTCACGTTTAACCGCAAGGGAAACCATTTGCAAACCAAACATAGCTCCTCGTCTTTGACAAGCATTCTCCAGGTTACTTGAAAACAATGTTATTTGACTATACAATTATTACTTGCGTTTCCTTCTCCAAATTCGTTAGCAGAGTTTGTTGCTCAAAATTTTAGTCCCAAAATATAAAGGAAATATTAAAATATTTTTATATATATTAAAAGTGACTATTTATTTCATTTCAACATTTTCGGAATATAAGTGAGTGTCAAATAATTCTTTTTTTAAATTTTTTTTTTTAATCCGGTACAAAATCATTTTCGAAAATCATTTTTGAACTTTTCTAAAACTACCAAAAAACTTATTTCAACTTTTATGCAAAACTTACAATACCAGAAAACTTAAATGTTACATTTCCGGAAGCTACCGGAAAATTTCACCAACAAGTTTTCCGGTAGTTGTTTGACTTTTTTTTTTATATTTTTTAAATTAATTTTTTATTTCATTACCATTTATTTAATTTATTTTATTTTAACTTTTTTTTTTCAGTCGGTAGGGTGCGAGAGGTAGAGACGGCAAAATTGTAGGAAGAATACGTGGCATTGAACTTTCATCGTCTATGAATTTTGTTCCGGAAATGGTTCTTCCGATAGAATCTCACACGACAAGTTATAATGGAAGATGATGACCTGGAAAACATGCTCATATATCTATCCCTGAGGAGGATCGAGCAGTACACGAGGAGGATTAGGTACATGAGGAGCATGAGGAGGTACTTGTACAGTAGGAGGGACCTGTACAGCATGAAGGGTGAGGGTGAACTAACACGGTATCCTGGAGGACCGTATGATTTGTCGATCCTTACTCGATGTCCGCATCACATGTCAACAAGATTGTGGTTTGGTCAAATAAGAAATTAATTATTATTTATGGTGTATTAAAAATATTTAAACTAGTTATTATTTATGGTGTATTAAAAATATTTAAATTAATTATATTTATGATGTATTAAATTATTTAAATTAATTATTATTTATGGTGCATTAAAAATATTTAAATTAATTATTATTTATGGTGCATTAAAAATATTTAAATTAATTATTATTTATGTTATATATTTAAATTTAATATCACACATTTTATTTGTATGCAAGAGCGACCAATGCTAAAAATTGTTCCCCATAGAAAAAAATTGCAACAATTTACTCCACCCATTATCCCGCGAAGTATAGAGACATGAGTGAATTTATATGTGTTAGGACCACTATAGTGGAGGAGTCTGAAAATGATTGACAACAACTTGATTTATGATTTTGCGGAAAGATAGAACCCAAAGACTTCGTCATTTCACATGTCATTTGGTGAAATGACGATTACTTTGGTAGACAATGTTACCAATTTGTTAGGCGTTCTTATTAGGGGTGAGTTCTACACTCCATCACCTAACCTAAATAGAGTAATGTCATGTAATCTTGTCAGTACTTTATTAGGAGTGCCTCCTAAAGAGATATGAGAGAGACAAAAAAAAAAACAGAGGTGTACACTACATACTAGATTGGCTGAAAGAGGTATTCAAAATGCAATGTGCAGTCCAACAGTTTGATTGTGCTGCTCGGACGTATTTGCTGAATCTAGTAAGGAGTACTATTTTTGCAAATAAAAGTCATAAATTAGTTGATGCAAATTACATTCCCTTATTCAGAGATTAGGAAGATATCAGCTTGGGGTAGTGTTGTACTGGTAATCCTTTATGACTACCTTTGTGATGCCAGTTGTTACGACACCAAACAGTTAGGTGGATACATATAATTGTTATGATTTTTAATTATTTATTTTTATATTTATAATTAATTAATTAATTTTTATTTGCAACAATGTTGGATATACAAATATTTTCCATATATTTGTAAAAGAGGTGACCAGGGCGCTCATGTTTAATGCATTGTCTGAATGAATAGATGGATCTACAAACAAGGCAAACACAAGATCCCTGAGTATAGACATATGATTGACACGTTGACGCCTGCTGAAGTCATATGGAGATAATGGGAAGATGATAGGGATATTGTTCTATTTGATGATATCGTGTTATACACTTGTCACCTCCGACTATGCAGCACAATAGTGACTTATCTACTAGATAGGTGTTTGAAACAATTTGGATATATCCAACATATTCCACCACTGCCACCTCCAACTCTTTATAGACTATTTGATGCAAATGTGGAATGATTGGATATGTGACCCATGTCACCGAGATATTTCACATGATTCATCCAACTACGTATGCACATGAGTGTCAAGAGAGATATTTGGAGTGGTTCTACTAGATATCTCATCTATTATTAGTGCGACCAGATGGGGTACCTCAGGTCCTAGATTTTGGTGTCCCGACCACCGCTACAGATGGCTCTACTTCACAATCATATATCATACCGCATATAGGTGATCTTATACAGCAGGGGTTGGATGTACATGAAACTAATTCAGATGATGACTTGTATATTCACTTTTATAAAGCTTTGTATTTAACGCGTCGTCACACTAATTAATAGTTACTTTTATAAACAATGTGTTTGTGAATTTTAATGTTAGTTTGTTTTCATATTCATCTATGTTTAACATTATTTTTATGTCGTTTACTTTATATTATTTGTTACGAACTATAATGAAAATAAAATACAAGATGAAATATAGCAACAATAAACTAAAATTAACTAATAACAAGTGATTTTATAAAAAATTTAAAGCATTAAGTTTGATCTAATGAAACTGCATCTATGGGTTTTTAAATGGAATTTGTGCCACATGTGGCAAATGGCCTAATAAATAACCCCTAGTGTTGTAGATGTCCTGTATATGCTATCGCCCAAGAAATTGCTTCATCGTTGCGATATTACTTTCAATCTGGTGCAATACCTGTCATTGGAAATCAATCTTTCATATTTAATGCAAAATAAGATCATTTGATTATTTTTAAAAAATGATTATTTTAAAAAATTAATACATAAGAAAATAAGATAATTTTACTCGAACCCAGTGATTTCCATCAACAAAACCAATACATATCATACGAATATTTTTTTCCGATCCTGAATGTGAACCCCTCATAGGAAAGAAAGTCATAGAAAATGTCTGATCAATCGTGACGAGAATAATATAATATGTTGTCGTTATCATGTAACCTATACCAGGTATAAACATCTATTTATCTATGGGGTGAAGACCTAAGCTTGTTATCTTCAACGAATATCTTACTTCTCTAATGCGCCATGGGAACAGTCTATCATATGGACTTATATGAGAAACAATCTACTGATCCAAATTATTGCCGACCAAAGACCAAGACTCCTCACTGTGTTTAAGCAATGATGCAATAGCCCGATAACCACAATTTTCATCTGCTACCACATCAAATATGTCATCAATGTATCGTTGAATAACATCATAAAATTATCTCCATAACAAATGCTTTGACAATTGAGACGATTGAGAGTGTTGTTTATTTGATGAAAGATAATGTCTATTCTTTGATGATTGTGATGGTTGATAACCATGATCTTCACAATATGTAGCATTAACATGCTCAAAGTAAGAAGGGTCTCGATATACATCATATCCATTCGACTTCTTGCCCTTACTCTTTTTCACCTATCATTTGCTTTTAACTTTTTCAGGTGGTGGACACATTGAACTTGTAGTTGGAAAACAAATTCACGCACCTTACTCTTCAACACTATTTTTTCTAAAACTTCAAGTGATTAAAAGCATTTCCATAAGGCATTTATCTCAGTATACGTATCTAACTCTGATCCATTTTTTGTGTCTTGGGTGAATTCACATTTCATGCTTAATTTTCTCCATTGAATATGCACATAATCTAGAGGAATTGGTTCACCCATCAATTTATGTCGTGCTAACTCACAAGCACAAGGTAACCCGTATGTTCTTTTGAGAGAGCACTCATATACAGATTTGTCAGTACCCACACACTCAACTTTCTTGTATTCTTGAGCAATACGTATTTGAGCTTCTCTTAAGATTGAAAGCATTTCCATAAGGCATTTATCTCAGTAGACGTATCTAACTCTGATCCATTTTTTGTGTCTTGGGTGAATTCACATTTCATGCTTAATTTTCTCCATTGAATATGCACATAATCTAGAGGAATTGGTTCACCCATCAATTTATGTCGTGCTAATTCACAAGCACAATGTAATCCGTATGTTCTTTTGAGAGAGCACTCATATACAGATTTGTCAGTACCCACACACTCAACTTTCTTGTATTCTTGAGCAATATGTATTTGAGCTTCTCTTAATACAAATATATTCAATCTCTAATAAAATAGATTTTTGTGTTCACGTTCTTCATCATAGAAACTTTTTTGAAATGAGCTTCTTATTTTTTTTATGTTGCAACCTTATCATGTTGTTCATAGCCTCCTGAGATTTACACATGTCACCCATGTTGTATTCCAACATTAACTTCAGTTTTAAATGAGTTGACTCAACCCTATCATTACATGTAAATTGTCACCATTGAGCAATCCAACAATATATAATAAAATTACAAAATCGAAGTGTTAGAGTCACATGACATACCAATTAGTCGTTGTGATCCCCAAATACATCAATCGATTTGTCTACGCTTCAACAAACCTTTCCTTATGAAGAGTTAATAAAGTTCATTTCACATAGTCAATAAACACTTTATCATTGACACATGATTGTTTAAACATGTGCAAGCGCATGATATACTCTTTTTCATCACTGCAATACATAATGTTTTTCCACATATTCAATACTAACTATTATCTATCCTTTAAGATATATTGTTTGTATTTTTGCTCTAATATTTTTATCGATATGAAATCGACAAAGCAAATTAACACCATGTAGAAATACAATACCAACTACTTTCATTAACACAAGATCTTTGTCTGTCACAATTACATGAGGAAATTTGTTTTGTGTAACAAACAATTCTCTTAGTCTTTCTAATGTCCAACAAAAATTTTCTTATATGTTGATGTTATACCAACAATTTCAAGTAACGACATTATGTATTTATTGGTTTTGTAGGTACTATCCATAATCAACACAACCGAAAATAAATTCAACAACTTCACTGAATCTGGATGCGCCCAAAAAATATATATCATAATGTCTGAGTCTTCACGCTTTCTATTGCAACACACATATTTTGTATCTTCAATTAACTTGAATAAATGTTGCATCTTTGTCCAATTACCTCTCACGTGCCATCGAATCATAGGCATCTGTTTATATATTTGTGAGATCTTAGTGACATTGTTCTCATCTTGGTCTTGCAATGAGAGTAATATGTGTCTCAGTGCAACATATATTTTGTTAAATTATGAACATGTTTTTTTTTCTTCTTCATCTGAGCGTCCAACAAATGTATGTCCCTCCAAAGTATCAGGTAATTCATGATTGCGAACTCCACAAATTACTTTGACTGTCTATCTTGAACTATCTTTTAATGGTTTTGATCTAAGCTTAAAAGGACAACCACACTTTTTTGTTGAACTTCGAGTTAAACTATCAACACACTTGTATTTTCTTAATTTGTCACAATTTAATATTCATTTATTTCTCATATTTTTCTCTTCTGTCTCTATATGTGATCTTCAGATGATAACATTCACTTTATTTTTTATACTGATTTCTTTAACCCAATTCACAATAGCGTCCATTGTATCAAGTATCAGAAATAAAAAATAAAATAAATTATAATTAATCATAAAAATATATTTTTACAATATTAATATTAATTATTTATATCTGATATGTGTAAAAAATATTTGTAGTATCGACGCATATTTTATTCAATAATAGTAGCGGTTTATCCATATTTGTTAACATTTATAAAAAAAAAAATGGTATGTACGGAAAATCTTGTCTATAAAGTTTTTCGGAAAACTTGAAGAATATTTTTCGATAGTATACATTTTTCCTTTCATTACCGGAAATATTTTTTAAAATTTTCTGGTACCGGAAAACTTATAAATTTTTTTTCAGAAGTAATGCATCTACCGAAAATCTTCTCAATAGTTTTTCGAAAGTTACCGTAATTTTTTTTACTAGCTCCAAAAATGATGAAATGATAAAAGAAAAAAATAATTTTGAATTGATAAAATAATAAAAAAGAAATTAAAATTATATTTAATTTTTTATAAATTTGTAGAATATAAGTATAAAAGTGGGATATAGAATAAATTTGATTTAATTGCAGTTTTGGTCCCCCTATTTTAGCTGAATCGTGAAAGTAGTCCTCCATTTTGTTTCTCCCCAATTTTGGTCCCTAAACAGAATTTTAGTCAAAAACTTGATGAAATTTCATTTTTTTGCATTTATTTAAGTCACACCATACTTCAAGATCTCATGTGCAACAATTGTACATGAAATCTATGATCATAAATGGTGTAGTACGGCTATAAAAAATGAAATTTCATCAAGTTTTGGACCAAAATTCTGTTTGGGGACCAAAACTGAGGAAAAACAAAATGAGAGAACTACTTTCGAGACTCGACTAAAATAGAGGAACTAAAACTGCAATTAAGTCAATAAATTTTTACGTTAATTTGTTTATCTTCTCTTTAGCCTTTGATCCTCTAGTACACCCAAAAAAAAATGTTATCCTTTTCTATCTTATCTTAATAAATTTTAGTAAAAGAAGTCTTATTTTGTTACTCTTTTCTTCACAAAATTGATTACTTTGATTTTTTAAAAATCATGTCAAATCCATTATTATTTTAGCGTATAGACCACGGTCCACGAGCTCCACCGTTTGTCCGGTTTTCAGTTTGAGTTAACTTATATTAATCATAAATATCATTTTTGTATAATTTTTATTTTAATTATTATTGTTCAATATCCTTTTTTTTAATCCTTTTTTTACATTTTTTTACTTATTGTTTATTGACGTTTCTTTATCCTTAATAGTGGTTAATTTTATGTGAGAAGGTAGAGAATGATAAAAATATTTTTGATTATAAGATAGGCTACACCAAAATAAGATATTACTTTATATAAGTATATTTATGTATATTATAGATTATTATTACTATTATATTTGTTTTTCTTTTAATTTTAGTGAATACTCTTGCGCTTTTATATTTGATCTCGAAAATATTAAATACAATAAATAACCTCTAAATTATTATTAATTTGTAGTTTTATAATTATTTTAAAAATAAGAGAAAAAATAATAATTCAAAAACTAACTTAATATATTAAAAATAATTTAACAACTACTTATTGATATTTTTATACTTGAAAAGGATGAAATCAGAGAGAATATATAATGTAAAGGCAAAATTGAGGTTTATTCCATTATAAAAAAATAAAAAAAAGATTGATGGTTTATTCTAAAAAAAATAAATTCCTCGTGACTTCAAATCCAGTTCCAAACCCCTTGAGGCAGTTTACGATCTCCAAAAAAAAAATTCGGTGTCCACTGCCAAGTGGCTTCATATTACACCAGACGTGGCAGTTCCTATGCTTTCAGCTTCTCACACCAACCTCCGCTATACGTTGAATCCAATCAATGGCTTCTTCGTTTCGACTAAGCATTTTTTCAAACAATTGGTGTATGTCTTTTTCTCATGCTTCCCCTTCCTCCACTCTGCTACACTGAGCTCTTTCCTTCCGCACATCAATGAGGAGGAATGCCTTCGCCACTCTCCACCGTCACTCCCGCGCCATTTCTATCACCGCAAGTAATTTTTCCTCAACTCTTTCTTCAATCTCACCGCTTACAAATATTTTGCTTATTTCCTCTGATCATTACACCCTAGAAAACTTCAATCGATTCCATCGCGATTACGCAATTTCCTTTGGATGCTTTTTATTTTGGTTTACGTGCTGAAATAATTGAATTTAATGTCTGTTAGGTTAATTTTGATATTTCTGTAGTCCGTATCATATACCATTTGTTATATGGAATAATGAGTTATCTATTTTGGTCACAGGTCGTTGTTGTCTCACATTAAATAGCCGCTATAGCGCATTAGAGTAGCTGAATTTAAACGAGTAGTTATTGTTCCTCGATACTCTATTTCGTGCGAAATTGTCAAATAGTGGTTCCTCAGCACTATTGTGTAGCACAATGCGAGCAAACCACTATTTTCTGCAATCCACATTTGACAACATTGATCACATTTTGAGAGTGTGAATGTTTTTTTTCTTCTTTCTTTTCTTGCAGAATTACGGCAAGAGAGTGCAGCTGAGATTATCTTAGGCAAATGCACGCCTCTGGAATATCTGAGACGTATTGAGGTTGTCAGGGGGTTGGATTGCTGGTCCCCTTCTTGGCTGTTGCATCGTAATTCGTGAGTCAGATTTGTTTCCTTCCACTTAATTTGATTAATATAAAATAGTTTTGTTCAGGTTATGTTTTGTGATCTTCCAAATTTTGTATGTGGGGGGATTATGGTGCAGATATTCAACGGGTTTCACCAGTGTGCATGGTGAAACACCGTCTGCTGATTATGCAAGGATGAGGAGGGAATCGCTGGAAAATAAATTTGGGCTTACTCTTGGAACTTATAGCTCTAAAAGTTTCAATGCCGTATACCGGTTTGGTCCCTTTTTGGCTTTGTACAGGGCTGCAATTATTTCATTTCATGTGTTAAGTCTAACAATGTGGCAGTTGTTCGTCAAAGACATGCAAAAACGAGCAATTATGGTAATGGATTATCTGTTGCCATTGCTTTCCAATTCCATACACCTATGCATATGCACTTAGAAAACAAACACCCACTACTTTTCGTTTGGGATAATATATTAATCCGTTTAATTTGTTATGCATTTGATCTAGAATTAGCCACGGGTCAGGGTCCAGGAAAGAGTTGGATCCATCATAGATATATTATTGGCAGCCTTATTTTGTACTAAAGGCTGACCTCACGACTCCATTTTTGCAGTCACCGAATAATTGAACCTTATAAACTAAAAATAATCACTAAATTGCCTTGATACTGTAGAGAAATAGAGAACTAAGTCTATGTTTGGATAGGCATTTCCATGGCTGGGTTCTTGCCCCAAAGCCATGTGTCATGAATTCGACCAGCGAGCCCGATTGCTCTGTCACTGTTTGAGGGTTGGAAAACTTGATCGATCTCACGAGTTTATGATTTATCATGACAATCCCATCCGTGCCTACCAATTTTCAAGTTTGCTTCTGCACAGACTTGACCAAGCCCTGCAAGATTGTGGAAGCAGACAATTCTACATCCCGGATCACAATTTTGACTACCATGGTAGAGATATCTTTGGTTCAAAAGAGGGGAGGGGAGAGATTTTAACTAAAATTATGTTTGCTTCAAGGGGAGAAGAGAGATTTTAAATGATTTAGAAGTGATTTTAGTCACCTCCATTCCCCTCCCATTCCCTCCCCTCTTAAAATCTGAACCAAACAAACGTTATTTAAAATAGGGGTCATGAGGGCTCATGTTAAGGATACTAAAAGTAGATTTTTTTAATTGAAAAACACAATGTTTGAATTTTTAAACAGTTGAAAATACAAGTTCCAAGGAAATTTTTTACATTTAGATCATTACCATGTTCCCGTGAGGTTTTCTCTTTAAAATATTTCCTCCCCTCCCCTCCCATTCCCTCTAACCAATCGGACCCTAAGTTTCTGTTATAACTCGTTGCTCATTACATTTTCTGTCACAATTAGTTATTACAAAATACCGTCTTCACTCGTATCTGGACCTAACTTCGCTCTCATTCATTCAGAAATATAGGCGAGATTAGACTGAAAATTTTCAAATTCTCTTTATACATTTTCATACCTTTTCTCGTACTTTCTCACTGACTCCAAATTATAATAGTGTCATGAGCTGATACTTGGTCCAATCCAAACCTCGTGACTCATGAGAGTCATGATTTCTCCTTGAAATTCATTCTCCTCCCTGAATCTCTCACTGTAACTTCTGCTTTGACAAATTTCTCATCCAGTGCTGATAAATAGCGATTACAGCATAGCGGAATTTAAACAAATCGCTATTGTTGCGCGATAAGCTATGTAGTACAAAATGTAGTCAAATAGCGGCTATAGTGGCACTGTAGCTCTATTTAGCGGAACTTGAACAAACCGCTATTTTCTACGATCCACTAATCACAACCTTTTTCTCATCAAATTTATGTGGAACTAGTTGAGAAAAGTTATCTCCATTGGAAGCAACAAGTAGAAGGTGTTATTCGAAGTCACAAGTTGTAGTTTTTTGTGGTTGTGGGTAATCCCTTGTTACCACCATGGTTCCTCATTGAGGAAGATTAACATGAAGCCATTGGTAATCCAGAGCACTCAAGTAGGGATCAGCAAGATTCACTCCTTGCTACCTGGCTGCTCCCTTCAATTTCTTATTTTTTTCTGCCTCGTCTCCTTGTATTTGTGCAGTGCACTCCTGGCAGGTTAGGGACAAAATCCATAACTTTTTCCATTCTTATACTTGAAAAAAATCGTGTCAAGTTTAGTAGTGTCAGTAAGGGAAACAAATTTACTACAAAATACCTAGCTCTCATAATTAAGACTATAAATTTAAACCGTTGTGTACATTTTCAAATTAAAATCACAACCATGTGCCTGCTTTATCCTGGTAAAGGGTTGGCAATGTAAGATAATTTTGTCTTGTAATGTACCTTCAAGTGTCGACTATGTATTTAAGCACTACAAAAATTACCGAACCACTTATATTTCTTCCACTGACAATTCTTCTTCAAATTTCAATAGTGTGTATTCATTTTTTAATACTTAATAGTGAAAACCTGACAGGAATGAACAGTGATGTCAATACAATTTTTTGCAGTTTCGTAAAACTCTAATACGCTTGGGTCCTTTCTACATTAAGGCAAGTTTCTTTCGCAGATTATTTCCTGTTCGTTTCTGGTTTCATCATATCTTTTTCTTAGTCTTTGCCTAACTCTTTTTGTTCTGTTGTAGTTTGGCATATGCACTTTCCATTAGCATTATTTTCTCTTTATTATACAAACTTATTATTACTCTGAAGCAACTTATTGCCTAGTTCCTAATGTTAAATAACTTGACCGTTTCAATGGCTTTTTATAACGTTATTGATCACAATGTTTATTTTTATCTGTTTTATTTCAAAAAATTCACCATGCCTTTATCTATTTTTATCTTTACTCATAGAACTCAATAATTATGTTTACAATTTTTAACCTCTAACTATAGTTCCCCTCTTTTATTATATCAGATTATTTTTTGAGGTTTTGTTGTTATTTTTTCTTTTTTTTCTTCTGAAAACACTTGAATATGGAGTTCATTTGTCATCATCACAACATTATATATACTGAATGGAACAACCGTACAAGTATAATTATTATATTAAATAAATCAATCCAGTTGTTTTATTTGACATATTCTGCACATGATAACAGCTCGGGCAGGCATTAAGCACTAGGCCTGACATATTACCGACAGTATATTGTCAAGAACTTGCCAAGTTACAGGTACAATGGCCTCTTCCATTTTACTTCAGTGCATTCAATCAATACTGTAATTAATATCTTGACCATTGTCATGCTCCTGTTTTTGCTAACTTGTATTAATAAAAAGTTTTAATTATTTTATTCATGCTAGGATCAAATACCTCCATTTCCAACTGATGTTGCAATCAGATCAATCGAAACCCAGTTTGGTGCTCCTATTGATGAAATTTTTAGGGACATTAGCCCAGCTCCTATTGCAGCAGCATCATTGGGGCAGGTTTATAAAGGTTTGTTGCCATAGAGATAACTTCAATTTTATTCTGATTTGCGGATCTTTTGGCTTCTTGTTCTAAAATTTGAAGTTTTAGAGTAATGGACACATTTGAGGAAGATTGAAGTGTTTACTTTTGTTGCTTCAAGTGTTGCAGCTCACCTGCAATCTGGAGATCTGGTAGCTGTAAAAGTTCAGAGGCCTGGAATGTCACTTTCATTGACCCTTGATGCTTTGCTATTCCATATGGTCGGGGACCAATTAAAACGGTTTGCAAAGGCTCGCAAAGATCTTCTAGTAGCAGTTAATGAAATGGTGAGTTCCTTTGCCTTAGACCGCACAGATCTTGTCTGCTTTGTATATGACCTATTTTTCACCTAATGTTGACAAGCTAATTTATGCAACCCATTTCAAATGATTAGGTTTTACTTTCGCACGAGTGTTAGTGTGATCATTACACCAGCTGACTACTGTGGAGACAGTTATATTTCAGTTTACATTGCAATTACTTTATATACTACTCATTGTAAATTAATGCAACAGGTCAGGCACATGTTTGATGAAATTGATTATGTCCTCGAGGGAAAAAATGCAGAACGTTTTGCTTCTCTTTACTGTTTCTCTTCAAGTAAGTTCAACATCCGTGGCAAAAATTTCATTTGCAGTTTTCTTTGATTGCACTTCTGGAATATGCATAGTTTAAGTGTTCAACCATATGTTGTGATCCCAAGTTCGAAATTGGATAATGCTCAATGCTTAACCCGATGTTACTTGAGGCATTTTTCCTATAAGTTTAATATTAGCTTCGGAGCAATTTAAATATGAAGATCCTAGCTTGCTGGTATTCAAAATTGATGATTGTTACTCATATATGAGAGGGCAGTGTACATTTTTGTCTCTTTACTTACATGAGGCATAGTTCTTTAGCATGCAATTTAGATTAGTGATTCTTTTTGATAGATGCTGATGTACAAGGCCTCAAAAATGCAGGCGGAGGTAATATAAAAAACAATAGAACGAAGTCGGTCAAAGCTCCCAAAATATATTGGGACTATACATGCTCCACTATACTGACTATGGAGTGGGTAGATGGAATTAAGCTTACAGATGAAACAGGATTGATTAAAGCTTCTTTGAACAGAAGGGAACTCATTGACCAGGTATGAAGTACATAAGTTTTCTCGGTCACATGCTAACGACAGGTTACATGCAAGATATATCACTTTCATGCCTTTGCTCTTCTGTCTTTGTGTATATATTTAAATTAGTATGCTTACACATTTACGAATAGTATTAAACACACACATTTTCTTTTGGCTATACATTAACTGCATATGTTTACTTAAAAGGCCAAATACTGCCAACTGACGTTCCTTGCATCTTTCTCACGACTTTGTAGGGATTATACTGCTCTTTGAGGCAAATGCTTGAGGATGGTTTTTTTCATGCTGATCCTCATCCGGGAAACCTTGTTGCGACAAAGGATGGATCACTTGCATATTTTGACTTTGGAATGATGGGGGATATTCCTAGGCATTATCGTACTGGACTTATTCAAATGGTGATAAATTTTTGAGCATTACTCACTTTAATGGGTGTAACGTAAATTAATTAATGCGATATAATTACCACCACATTTTATTGCCATTTCTTAAGGGAAAAAATATGTTAAAAAATGTGCAACATGGGTGTTAGACATGTCAACCTTTGATACAGTAATTGTTTCTTTCTTTCTCCTCATAAGACGTATCGTACTTATATGTATGAGTTTTACATTAATGTGGGTGATTCATGTCAATTTAGTGAATGTTCTTCATAGTTGTGATCAATGGTGTGTTAGATTTTCACTACTTTACAAGTTCTTTATCATTTGCAAATAACTTTTTTATGATCTCTCTCCGAGGGTCTGTGTCCATGTTTTCTAAATTGAAAGAACCCAAATGACTGTTGCATAATTTACAAGAAAATGTGTGCATATTTACTGGAAATTTCTTTTGTGAGGCCAATGTAGATGATATGCGGATATATAAGAAACCCTTTCATTATAGATAACTGATACATTTATTTCTCTTGGATGAAATGCACCTGTTGTGCACACATTGTCTCTATAGCTATTATTTCTTTTTAAAGTCTCTCCACGTTGTGATATTACACCTTGCTGAGCCTGAGATACATATTGTTCCTTAACTGTTTGTGTCTGGTACTAAGTTTTTCTCTTTTTCAGATTGTGCACTTTGTTAATCGCGACTCTCTGAGCTTGGCCAATGACTTCCTTTCTTTGGGATTTATTCCTGAAGGGGTTGATATACATTTAGTTTCTGATGCATTGCGAGCATCCTTTTCTGATCGGACCGGTGAATCTCAAGATTTCCAGGTTTGTTTTTGTGTTTTATCCCACATTTAAGGATTAATTGTTTGCTGGGTAATGGTTGTAACTGGTATAATATTTTGGTCATCAAACTTAAGTCCCAAAGCAGATTGTTCGGAGCATTTTGTCATCTGTCAATTGAGAGGCTTGGTAGGAACTACATTGAGAAGGACTAGCTGTGCACATTCTATGCTTCTGTTTGGTGATCATTGTTAGAGATAGGAATGCCTGAATTTTCAAGGATAATTTTTTGATGTAATCCCTGCTTTGAGTTAGGTAGTCTCTTAGCATCTTGTTGGAGTTCAACTGATGGCTTTTGGTCGGGATTTTCTCTGTTGTTGTTTGTCCTTAAATATGTATAAAGACCGGTAGGCGATACTCAGTTAATTAACTTTTCAGCCTTTCTATTGGGTTGGCTTTTTTTTTTTGGGGTTATATTTTAGGAGAGTATATTCTTCTATGACCTTGCACTTGTTTTTCTTCTTAACTTGAATAAATTTTCAGTTCATGTACTCACCCACCACACACACAAAGATGTACACACGACAATTAGCGTTTGTCATTTTTTTTAGGCTTTTGAATAGTTCACCAACTTACCAGCTGCCTGGTGACATAAATATCATAGTGCTCCAAAATTTGCCTTGCTGTGTTTTATTTCTTGGTGCTGGGCTTGAAAGTCTCAAAATTATTTACTAAAATAATATTTCACTGATCCATTCCTCACAATGTCTTTAACAATCAGCCCTTTGTTTTTATACCTATATAAAGCACAGTTACAGGGTATCATGGCACTTTGTATTTTAAAGTTTAATCTTTATTTGGATTTCAGGGAATCATGAACCAACTATATGATGTCATGTATGAATTTAACTTCTCCCTTCCACCAGACTATGCTCTTGTTATAAGAGCATTGGGATCACTAGAAGGGACAGCTAAAGTTCTGGATCCTGAATTTAAGGTCATTGAGAGTGCATATCCTTTTGTCATTGGGAGACTAATAGCAGACCCAAGTCCTGATATGAGAAGAATATTGAGGGAACTTGTCATTCGTAACAATGGATCGATAAGGTGGAACCGGCTAGAGCGCCTGGTATGATCTATCTTGACTTTTCTACTCTCCCACACAATGTAATTGTCATGTGGAATGTTCATCCCAATAGTTCTTGAAAGCTCACAAACTTTAAATTCACAAAGTTGAAGTATAACTAGCGCTGTATGCATCATAACTTCCCCAAATGATCACTAAGATATATCATAACTTCTCTTCAGCCGTGCTTGCTTATCAGAGTTGTATAATGCAAATCCCATTTGCTTCTACACTAAAATTTGAATATTCTTTTGAATAAAATTATTATACAACTTTGGACTAAATAAAATATGAATGCTTATTCAAAATAATAATAAAATATGAACGCCATTCTTGTGTCAGGTAGCAGCAATATCTGAACAAGCTTCAGAGCTAACTGGAGACCCTAGTCCTGAAAAGTTTTCAAGTCCTTCTGTTTGGAAATTATTTGACATGCAAGCAGTTGTTGATTCCACTGAAGATCTTTTATTATTCATATTATCGGAGAAGGGTCACAGAGTTCGTTATTTCCTTCTTCGAGATATAGTAGAAGCAGCTGATGTGTTTCTGCAAGATGAAGTGATTGATTGTGCATTAAATGAGAAGCCTCCAGGCCAGAGGACATTCCTCTTTGAGGTATAGTCTTTTGTTAAATTTAATCTTCATGTGTCTGTATATATCCAGGGAAATGCCAAGTTTCTTATGGCTGTTAAACTCTTGCCAGTTGGCACTAATAACTACTATCACCTAAATAACTAAGGTTGGTTTACTTTGTGAAAATATTGTGTGTTCAATTTACCTTGATGAAAGACTCTTGAAGTCAACCATTGTCATTAAAAGAACAAAAAAAATGAAATCCTAGTTAACAAACATGTATTTTCGGAAGTAGTTAAAATAGTTTTATTTTTTTATATTTTCATTATTTCTAAAATTTAGACAATGTTCACTTCAAAAGACTTTTATATTCTTATTAACAAGTTAAATTAACACAAATTTAAGAAATGAAAATAAGAGATGTTTTTATAAAGTAAACGGACCTTAATTTTCTCTGTCAAATGGGGTTTCCTATATATATCTGGAACATTTCAGGAGCGTGCTTTGCTCAGTAGGATTGGAAAAGGCTTTCAGTACACTCGTGATGTGGTGAAATTGGCGCCAATGGAATGGACAGCAATGCTTATTCGGATGGCAGTGAAACCCGAGGTTCACAAATTTGCTTTAGACATTATTTCAGC
This sequence comes from Cicer arietinum, assembly GCF_000331145.2. Taxonomy (NCBI): domain Eukaryota; kingdom Viridiplantae; phylum Streptophyta; class Magnoliopsida; order Fabales; family Fabaceae; genus Cicer; species Cicer arietinum. The sequence goes on along the minus strand of NC_021164.2, from coordinate 73,944,018 downwards.
TTCAGTTTTGTGTTCTAGTCACAGATTGCAGGTAGCTTTTTGGCTTTATTTCTCGAGATTCCTACACAAATTATCAGATTAAGGTAGAAATACAGCTGTTGACATACGTGAACTAGAAATTAGCTATCTTGAAATTCTAATATTCTAATTTTGTTGCCATAAATGCTTTCATATTTTTTGACAAATTTTTTGTTTATTTATTTGACACAACAGTTTGTGGTTTTTTGTCACAGCTTCGGGTTTATGAATGAATGTGTGTGTAAAGAGTTGTGTGCCGCAAAAGAAATGTCGTTAAAAAGTAATGTATATTTTGTAATAGCAACGGTAGTGTGATTATAGTGGTACCCAGAACAAAAAAATTGCGCAAGGTTAAATAGATTTTGGAAATATTTCGGTTAAAAACAGTTCTAACTTTTTCTTTTAAAAGACTTGCTATTAATGCTATATGCAGAAGAACTACTACGTTAGAGATACAAGTATGAGCCTCACGATTCATAGGAGGGCTCCTTTTTATAAAAAAAAACGTATATGAAGCGTTAAGATTCACGAAAATGCATCTTTTGAAATACTTGTATTGTTGCTCACTTTTCATACTAGGTAAGATTTACTAAAATGGATCATCTTCACTGTATTTCCTTTACACACTCATCATCTCTTTATCTCTCTCATGATTTTTTCTTCTGTCAAACTTTTTTTCTCTTAAATATATTCTAAAAACCATTGATGTGTTGGTAGAGATGATTCAAATATTTGATCTGAATTAGACAATCCGACAAAATATTTACTGTCAGTGAATCATATTTACAAATTTATATGAATGTGACTATTTTCAAGAAAAATAAGCTAACAAATGAGATAAAATAATCCGTCCAAAAAAATGAGATAAAATAAAAATTTAAATAAAGTATCAAATATTTGAAAATTTGTCATACTACGGGAACATTCATAAAGATCATTTCTATTTTACTATTATTTTGCCGGTCAATTATATGGTACACAAAAAATAATTAATAAGTCTTATCATTGAATTACATGATATACGATGAGATCTATTATATGGTACACAAAACTTTAATTATCAATACAACTTGAATTAAAAGTCATAGGGTAATTTTGGGTGCTGAGGTTGAGAAAGAGGGGTGATTTAGCCACCATAGTTATTTTCTTAAAAAAATTAAATATATTTTTTATGTCTATAAATTTATCATTTTTTTTAAATAATGATTCTTAAAATATTTTTATCAATAGTCTTGGTCTCTACTTTAAAATAAATTAATGTGTATTGTTCTAATTTTAAATAATTTTTTTAAAATATATTAAAAAATTATATAATCGCTCTTACAAAAATATAACTTAAAAAAAAAATTAACATTAATAAATAAATTATATTTATAGGTACTAAAAATTAATTTAACCCAAATAGCAATTCGATAGTGGAAGGGGAGGTAGAGGAAGAGGGGGGATGACGAGGTTGAAAGTGAAGGGAGATGTTAATTTTTTTAATCTTTGTTAATTTTATTTTGGTTCTTTTGATTGAAATTACATGTAGCCAAGATGTTGTATTATATGTTTTTCACTACAATAAAAAGAATAATAAATTAGAGGATGATTTTAGATAAAAAATAATAATTTTAAATCATTGGTCTCTATGAAGAAAACGAGTTAAAAAGAAGAAAATAAATCTTAACGTTTCATATAATTACTTTCAAAGTAATTTGGTCGACGATAAAAACTAATAAAAGTCAATTTCAAAGTTTTTTTAATTAGCTACATTTACTACTCATTTGAGAACATTTGTTACATTCAGGATTAAAGTAACATTTTGTACTACTTTTAAATTTATTTTGTATGTATTCAATATCCAAAATATCAACTAGTAGTCAAGTGTTCTCAACCAATGTAAATCAATAAGGGACAATAGTAATTATGCTTGCGAACGATGCAAGGAAGAAAAAAAAAATGAAAGAAGACAAGAGTAAAGAAAAGACAAATGTCTCCCTAAAAAAAGGAGAAGACAAATGTTTCAGTGGAATGCATTCGAATATGTATTTTGATAAATAAAAAATACCTTTAAATTAGAAATGTATTTCAAAGACAGGAATCTTAGACATTTTGAATGTACTATTTTAATTTTAAAAATTGACTTTTAAAAAAAAAATTAATAATTAAAAAATAAATGAATAAACTTTAGTCGTCATAAAATTTCAAAATATTATTTTAATTTTTTAGTTTTTAAATTTTTTTTAATCTCTATTTTAAAAAATAAATGTAAAAATAAATAAATTTAGAAACTAAACTTAAAAAAGATTATAATTTTATAGGAATTAAAATAGTATTTATCCAAAAAAAATTACTTTTATTTTATTATGTTATAAAATATAATTTGAATTTTCATCAATTGGATGACTTATGCTATTGGATTGCTTGTATAGTTCAATAGCAGATCATATTTTAATGTTTTTGAGGATATAGAGAGTGAAAAGAGAAGTTACCTTAATGAAAAGATGACAAAGAAAATATGTAATAATGTGAGTGGTGTTAAGGATTTTTGGGCTATAAATAAGAGTTTAAATGAAATGTGTTTTTACTTTATTTCGAGGTTATTAAAAAAGGGATAAATAAATTTTTAATTTTATAAAATTTTACTATTTATTTTTAGTTTGTATAAAAAAATTATCAACTTTATTATTTAAATTTTTTATTTTTATTTTATATATCTTTTAAATTTTATAATAATTTTTTGTACTAATGTTTCATACACGTTTAACAACTTGTTCGTAAAAAATTAGTGTTTTTCAAAATAAGATAAATTGAATATATTTTTTTTAACTATTTTATATTCACAAATTTATATTATAAATATTAATATAAAAATTACTAAAAAAATAAATAATAATTGACATAAAATTAAGAATAAAAATGGAAATAAAAAATTTTAAGAGATAAAATTTGATAATTTTCTTCATAAAAACTAAAAGCAAAATGATAAAATTTTATAAAGAATAAAATATTATTTAAGCCTTAAAAAAGTAAAATCCAAAAAATAAAATATAACAGGTGTCGCGTGTGACGAGCATGAAACAAGCGTTTAAGTTTTGGTATTGACTTGGTCCCACCGAATGCTTCGCCCTCATCCGCGGTGACGCGTATGCAATTTTGCTATTTCACCAAAGGATCATATCAACGTTACTATTAATCTTCATCAATCACCGAACTACTTTCCACCTTCTCACAACAATATTACCAAAACTATACTATGTCTATATTAAGTAATAAATTATCGTTTGAATTTTTGAATAATTATTTTAGATTTATTAATTGTTAAAAGATATCAAAATTTTGTTATAAGTTTTTTTTATAATAGTTTAACTATGTATATAACAAAAAATACGTATCAGTTTATTTAAAATCAAAATTGTTGATACTGTTTAATATCAATTTAAATGAAATATATTATATTTATAGAGATAAAAAATTTGTTTAATCTAATAAATAATAGCAGTAATTAATAAATAAATTATCAGTCAATTCAGTTTCTTAATAAAAAAATTGACAAAAATTATTTCTTTGATTATTTATTTATTAAATTTAACGACCATTAACTATAGATAAATAGTTTTACGCTGTAAATATGTATTAACATTAACCTATAAACAATTAATTAATAAATAAAATTATAACTACGGATAAAATTCGAATTAATTATAAATATAAAATTAGTTTACACTGCATTTTTTCCTTTTATTTATTTACTTGTTATTATAAAAGATTAATTATTTATTTATTTCTTCCCAAGGTTAGTTTTAAAAGAAAGTATACAATAGTTTTGAAGTAGTTTAAATGAATGTCTTGTTGAACAAACAATTAGAATTAGAATTAACAAAACAATGGGCTGTCATGAACTAAAATTAAACAGAATACCCTTCTTCTCCGCTTTCTCAACTCTCTCTCCCAACATTTCTCAGGTACTTTTTCTCTCTCTCTTTTTCTTCTTACCATTACCGATATCAATTGCAAGATTTATTATTATGCACGCACACAAAAAGATTAAATCAATTTCAATAAATTAATAATTACACTTTCTTCCTTGCAGGTTAAATTTTCTATTTGAGTTATTATTTCAAAATGACCTCAAACTAATGTTATCATACACACTTGGAATTCATTGGAAGGAAAAAATAAACATAATATAAACAATATTGGTTTTGTTTCTTGATTTTGGTGAAACAAATAAATATAAATGGGATATCTCAATTCAGTTTTGTCCTCTTCAAGTCAGGTTCATGCTATGGATGATGCACCTGTAAGCGGTGGCGGTCTCAGGTTCGTTAACTTCCTAATCTTGCCTTTTACAATTACCTACCGTGTTCTTCATTTGCATATTCATAATAATTTGTTGTGTTATTCTTGATTTCATGTCAATTTAAGTGTTTTCTTATTTGATTATAACAAAACTGTCACATTGTTTTCAATCTCTTTTCAAATATTTGTACATGAAGTTGGAATTATGGTGTTTTCGCTTTACAATAAAGTTCTTTGATTATCAAACTAGAATCGCTTAAATTTGTTCCAAAAACAACTTTATCTTGTTTGTTCTTCTTGTCTGTTTTTCTCCCCTGTTTTCTAATCTATGTAGCATTGAAGCCATGTCAGATGTCATACATGTGGCGACAACGCCGACATGACACCGGCACGTGTTTACGTTCAAATCATTTTCATTTTCTCTTATTATCGTGACTTGTTTGTGTCTGTGTCGGTATTGTGTTCGATGTATGTGCTTCATAGTTTTTACTGCATAATAAATATTGACCTTTATTGATCAATGCTCTTCTTAAATTATAGGTTAAGGTTGTTTATTTGTTTATCAAATTGAATATGTTAACCTATCTGTGTTATAGGTTGAGGCTGTACTATTTGCTTGATAATCTAACTAAATTTTGTTTTCCATTTTATACATGAACTGTGGTTTTTTTTGCATTATCGATTTGATTCATTTATTGATTAGAAGAAAAAAACAGACAGGATACCGTCAAAATCCTTGCATTTTCTTACTGAAAAAATTACTACAGAATGGACTGTATGAGATGATTGTAACACAATTTGTTGAGTGGACTGTATGAGATGATTGTGACACAATTTTTTGAATGGACTGTATGAGATGATTGTGACAGTTTGTTATGATTTGTATCTGCAGTCATAATGGAAAATTCAGCTATGGGTATGCTAGCTCGCCTGGAAAGAGATCTTCAATGGAAGATTTTTATGAGACAAGAATTGACGGTGTTGATGGTGAAATAGTTGGACTTTTTGGAGTTTTTGATGGTACAGTCGCATATTTCTCTAATTTCTATCTCCTAATTGTACCCTGGTTGAAAAGTATGCCAAAAATGCTTCACAAGGAATCTAGGCTATAGATTTTTTATATCAGTATTTTTTTTATTAATCTGGTCATTTTTTGGATTTTCTATTTCTTCAAATATTAGGAAACTAATTGCTCAATGTAACGCCATTTCTAGAAGCTTGTTTACCTATGCACTTATACAATATATAGCCAAATATTGCAATTCTGTCCTCCATCTATAGTCTTGTCAGTTTCATTCATGTTTCTATTTTATAGAATATAGTGAAGAGGAATTCCTTTGAAAGTTTTCCAATTTACAAACCTTTTGTTCCATATAGTATTCTTTGTTGTCACTTTTGAACATTCATTTATTTTCCATATATGAGCAATTGTTTAATCTAGAGTGTTTCTTTGTTTGTCATGAGAAAATGACCACGTAACTTATGCTTAATACTATTTTTATCTACCAAGAAAAGCAAAACTAACTGCAAGTTCCTTGTTTATAACTCTTTCAGGTCACGGCGGTGTTCGTGCTGCTGAGTATGTTAAGAAAAACTTATTTAGTAATTTGATCAGTCACCCAAAATTCATTTCTGACACCAAATCAGCAATATGTAAGTTATCTTCTACCTCTCCCACCATGATCCTTACTTTTTGTGATTTGCTAAATCCAGATAATAACTCTTCTTTTCCACAGCTGATGCATATAATCATACCGATTCTGAATATCTGAAATCAGAAAAGAATCATCACAAAGATGCAGGATCTACTGCATCTACTGCCATTCTAGTTGGTGATCGGTTGCTTGTTGCAAATGTTGGAGACTCCAGGGCTGTTATTTGCAGGGGTGGTAATGGTAAGAGTGCTAGCTTCACACATGCATATATAGTGTTGTTTACATTGTAATGTATCCAGTTAGTTGTTGATTTACTGTATTAATAATATAATATGACTTGCATAGTTTGTATTGTTGTAAATCTGGGCCAGGAATAAAATGAAAAATGGAGAAAAAAATATAGTATGATGTATTATTCAGTTAATTTCCTAGTGGAGCAGACTTATTTTTGTTAATGGCCTGCTATCATGTTATTATACAATTAATTATGACCCTATGAATTAGATATGATTTACAATGACGTATATAATTATAAACTGTTCTTATACATCACAGTTTATGCGTGAATGTGTATATATAATGACTTTTTTTTCTGTTTCTTTTTTTAAACTTTTAATCTTAAAAGTAGATTTCTGGTGACAGCTCTCTTGATATCGTTTGTTATTGATAAAATACAAAGGTTATTATTCTTTTTAAGCGTGTAATGTTAGTGCATGTGTAAAAATGGTAAGGATGCATGTATGCATGTCTGTTTATAAGTTTTAATGTATTTACTACAAGATAATTGCTTCAACCTTCCTATATAGAATGGTTACTCAATATTTTCCTTCGAATTGTGATTCCCTGCAGCAATTGCTGTTTCTCGAGATCATAAGCCAGACCAAACTGATGAGAGGCGAAGGATTGAAGATGCAGGTGGCTTTGTTATGTGGGCTGGTAAGGTGACGCAGTTAGATTTTTTATTTATTTAAAATATCTTTCTTGTTTATCGCTATTGATAAACATCGCTTTTGCAGGAACTTGGAGAGTTGGAGGTGTTCTTGCTGTTTCTCGTGCATTTGGTGATAGACTTTTGAAGCAGTATGTTGTTGCTGATCCAGAAATCCAGGTATATAATGCCTCTACTATTGTTAGTGACATTAATTCTTTGCTATTTCACGCAGTTAAAGATTCAATTCAACTTATGCCTGCGTACTGTGTGTGGTTAAAAGTGTACAGGATCTCTGTGTCAATACAGGGTTAGTGTGAGTACATGCAGATGCTGATTCTAAGTGAGAAAAGACTGTTACTTAATAAACGAACCATAAGCATAATATATACAATATAGAGAGAGCTTTCTACAATGGATTTGTCAATTTTTTTGGAACTCATTGTTGTGAAAAGAGAAGTGAAAGACTTGCATGAATACATATGATGGCATGCATCTGTAATTGTTTGTTCATTGGTCTCTGGCAGTGTTTTGTAATTCCCACTGGTGAAACAGTATGCTATAACAGTAAATCTTATATTGTTATTTACTCCTATTCTACAATTAACCTTGTACAGTAGCATTTTAGAGATTCTTCTAGTTAAAAATGAGTATGGAAATTGCCACGAACCAATAACAATTATATGTAGCACAACAAATGTAAAAGAGATATCTGCTGTTGTGGATGATCTTTATTCTGGGTGATGTGACTATAACTCTTATTAGTTTTGCATCTTTTGTGTACTTATGTTACATGATTGTGGTTTTGCAGGAAGAAAAAGTTGACAGTTCTCTTGAGTTTCTTATTCTGGCCAGTGATGGGTTATGGGATGTCGTCTCAAATGAGGTTTGCAAAGATATTCATTTTTTCCCTTTTCTTCTCTTTGATGACTGTTATGCATCTAAATTCTAACCACTTAAATTCAGATGAATTAAGCTCTGCTGAGTAGAGTTGGATTGATTAAGTTATATAAATGCCATGCTAAAAAGTGTTACTTTTCCGACCCATCTAAATTTTTTAGCATTTTTCAGGAAGCTGTTGCTCTGATAAAACCAATTGAGGATGCAGAGGAGGCATCAAAGAGACTGATGCAAGAAGCATATCAAAGAGGTAGTGCTGACAATATCACTTGTGTCGTTGTTCGTTTCTTGATGAACCAAGGCACGTCTTCTCGTAGTAGCACACTAGCACCGGGTAATTAAGCGTCTTTAGTTAGAGGGTTTGTGCATTGGTGAAGTGGTGGATATCAATCTAAACATGAGAGACGTGGAAAAAATCAGCATATAAAGCAACCTTGTGGCTTGTGTGTACCATACAAGAATATATAGGAAACTAATTCAAACTCGTTATGATCCTCTTAAATAGAAATGTTCTCACTGTATTTACATAAGTTTTAGTTAGGAAAATATTAATGTGTGTAAGGAGATTAACCAGGCTTATAATTGCTACTGCTGCTTGTAATTAACTATGGTCCTTGTCTAAAGTTTAAACTGAATCATTATATATATATATAAAAAAAAACTGAATCAAACAATTGAGATTTGACCGTTTTAGAACAAGCTTAATTCTCAGATAAGTGTATTCCTCCTTCAATCACACAAACTTTTCAATTTTGACACTATACAACAAAAGAAATTTTATCTCAATAAAGTATCATAATGCATTTTAGATTTGTGTGTGACGACAAAATTTGCAGAAAAGGACCGTGTTGCTCACAAGTATTGAGCATGCTCACAAGTATATGTTTTTGAATTTTAACTTTGGAAGATTTGCTTTAGAAAATTTTCAACAGGGTGCATCTAACTCTTTTATTTCTCTTCTATCCAATATGTGAGATTCCTTGAATAACATCAAGTTAGTGTTTCTTGCCGTTATACTTGATATTTGGGTATGTGTTATCTGATGAGAGGTACCTGTAGACGACATTATGATGCTTCGGTTGGTAAAAATGGGACCCCTTGCATCAGAGATTTTCTGCTAGCGTTTGATTTGACGTTGTTGCCACTTGATCTTATACTCTTTGATCTAGATAAGCATCTTATCAAGGGAGGTGTTCTGAAACAAGATACACTATTGTGTTCACCTCTCACTCACCTCCACCTTGCTTCAACAACTCCAACCACCATTCCAAATCCACCTCAGATCTTGAGCTAACCATTTTGTAGTCCCCCAAGAATTTGTTCTAAAATGTGTAGTTTTTTATGTTGTCACCTACTGATCATGGCTCAATCGACATGATTCATCTATCCATCATTATTCAATAATAATCATTTCGAATCCATAACTACTTTAACATGTCAAGTTATATAATTAAGTGTGATCAAGTTATATAATTAAGTGTGACTATGAATAAGAATGAAGTTTATTATCACATAGAGATCACATGGAGAGAGACTTAAGACGTACCTTAGTTCGGTTGTATGAGTTGGAAGCTGAATGAATACTAAGAATGAGGTTCAACGTTTGAATTCTAATATTTACAAATTTTCCTTCCTTCTAACAAACTAAACACTAATGTTAATGTACACTTTTCTTTTCAATACAACGCCTTAAGAGTTGTTCACGTTCTTTAAGAACATGACAAAACTAAATGTTTTATGTGCTGGTTTATAAATCATTCATTAACGTTGTCTTTTTATTTTCATTGCAAATGAATATTATATATCTAAATATAAATAAATTAATAAATAAGTAATTAAAAAACTTCACTTAAATAATGGACTCGGTTGATAACAAGATCGACCTTAGTGATAGAACAATTGTAACTAGATTTAAACATACATATTATTGGGTGAAATATAAAAATGAACTTCACCTAAACTGAAAATTATGTTATATGATTGACGTATATGTGTATCAAATTGTGGAAGTACATGTGTATGATCGATTTGTTTTTATGAATCTGCTTAGATCATTGATTTATTGGAAGTGAAATATAATTCAAATTTTGTTTTGGGTCAAATTAATTGGTTCCACATTGTACCCCATATAAATACCTTTGTGTGTATTGTATTAAAAACTAATGTCATTTTGATACTATAGTGAAAAACAGAAATTACTCTCTTCCATATTCTCTCTCTTTTCTCCATCATCTTTCAAACACCAAAGTTTTCAATTATCGATTTTTCACCATTGATTCACCCTCCACTGTTGATTGTGTTCCAACATGATTGACTGAAACCATTGAGATTAATTGATATGCACTCACGTATAAAAACTTTTTGACATGCATTCAATCAAATCGTATATATGTTATTTGTTAGATTAGTTTTTAAAAAATCTCCACAAATAACTACACAATGATAGTAATAAGATTTTATGTATGTGTAAAGAAAAAAATAGACTAACAATACATACAAATTGAATCAGCTTAAAAAAAATCTAAGAAAATCACAATTATTATTTATAAAGTGGGGGTGGGGGATTTCATCGTGAGTATTGGTTAAATACAAAATGTATATATAAATATTAAATGAAAATACATATTTATAATATCATGCCAAAAACACAAAATAAGCTTATAAAAAAAACACACACACACAATAGTGTTAAGAAACTATAAATGATTAAACGGATGGCATCACGTGCTTCCCATAAACAGCATCGTTGTAAAAACTAAAATGTAATATTTGTAGATGAATCAATTAATACATGTTCAATGTCATATATGTGCATTTTTTTGGTATCAAAAACATAAGTCATAAACATGTTCATGAAATAAAAATGGTAGAGACTAGAGAGTGGACTCAGAAAACATTTTTGTCGGCAAGGCAGTTTTTGCTCTTACGCACGAGAGTGAACCAAAGTGTTATATCATCATTGTCCTTATCTCAACCTTAATCACTAACAACAAATTAAGGAAGATAGATGCAAACAAAACAAACATTAGTTTCCTTTTAAGAGAACTAATGACAAGTTAAAGTCAAATCATAATTTATATAATTAAAACTTAGTTATATTTATAGTTTTTATTTACTTGTAAGAGGAACAAACTGGCATGGCATGTCAAGACTCAAGTTGTGTCATGCCTTGCTTGTCAAGTTGTGTACTAGCCAAGAAATTAAGTGTTTATTATATCAATTCATGAACTTCGTATTTTATGTATTTTTTGGAATGGTTGGGAAATATTTCATAATTTTTTTAAGTCAAAAGAATAATCTGGCCTTTACTTTTGTTCTATATAATTTTTAAGCAAATCGCACAAGTCAAGTATTCAAAACTAAGTTAGAGCACATTTCTTGTGCCAATCATACTTACGCATACAATTTTAAAATAAAGTAACTATTAATTTAATAATTTTTTAAAACATTCTGAACACTTCAATTATTTTTAAAATAACCTTGGGACTCACGTAAGTTATACTGTACTTGTAAACATATTTGTTTTGGATAAACAAAAGTTTGTTAATATACAGATAAAATAAAACAAAAAAATTCAAAACTAATGTGTATGTATTTACATGCAAATTTACTCAATATCATATAAGGGTGGGAAAGCGGGTGAAACTTGTCCATCTCAAAAAAACATAAGTAAGGTCGATTAGGTGAACTTCAATTCATTAATCTACTTAATTCACTTTGACTAATTTGTAAATATTTGTTTGTCTTTAAAACAGAAATAAATGTTACTATTTTAAAATGTTTTCTTTTTTCTACTTTTAGGAAAGGTCAACCTAGAATACTAGTTTTTCTTTCCATGCAGTAACTCTATCTAAAAGTTAGATTTTTTTTTTTTTTTATCTTTGAGAATAACATTTTGATTTAGTGCGTGTTTATTTCTGAGGGGACGAGAATTAATTTTGATAAAATTGATTTTTAAGATAATTAATTTTGATTAAAAATAAGATAAATATAAATAATTTATATTTGGATACATTAAGGTAAAAGTAATTCTTATCTATTCATGTTATTTTGGATAATTAATAACAAAAATAATTTTAAAAATATGATTATCAAAATAGGTTTAAATATGTGTATATATAACTATTTATAGATTATTGAAATTTTAAGTTAAATTAGAACATAAAAAACACTTTTAAATTAAAATGCATTTGTATTATAATTTTTTATATTAAAATAGAGTTTAATTTATGTTATATATATTATATTAATATGAGTTAAATATGTTTAGTCCTACAAAATTTTAACTTTTCAATTTTCAATTCCAGCTTATTTAAGTGAACATATTTTTTTTAATGGATCTTTTTCAAGCTTATTTCCAACAATATAAAAGGTTCATCCTAAATAAATAAGTTCAAAACTCGATTTCTATGTTTATATGTTTCTTACTTTTATCTTGAATTTTTTATATTAAAAAAATCACATTTTATTCATCCAATCTTAAAAAATTCTAAAATATTATAGAAGAAGTCTTTATAATATTCTAAAATACTTGCAAAAAAAATTAAAATTAAATAATAATTAAATATGTTTCATTTCGATAGAAACTACAACTGTTTACTAGATAATTTTATAGTGATTAAAATAAAAGTGTTAAACTTTTATAAATGTTAAAAACATATTTAACTCTATTAATATTGATTTCTTTTTATGTTATTTAAGCTAAAGGATACGGTTGCCTTGTGTTGCAAAAAATAAATGAACTTTTAGTCTTGGAGCCCAATTCCTCTTTCTTCTCTAACCTTGTGTTGCAAATAGCAACCTGTATTTGACAAAAAAGAAATGTTGCAACTTGCAAGTATGCAACAACAAAAGAAAATATGTTAATGTAATTTATGGGTTTCTTTTTAGATAAAATACTATTTGGGAAAAAAAATTATAATAATAATTTTTATATGGCTTGCCACTTCATCTTTTTTAATAAAATATTATCAATAGTGATTAACTAATCTGAATATTATAATTAAATAAGATGAATGTAATTTTGTTGAACTTTTTATAAAAAAATAATTATTATTATCTTTATGAACTTGTCTCGTCTCAACCTTACACTTCAATATTTTTAAATGTAAAATTAAAAAAAAGATTAATTTCATTCTTGTTTCAAACATAAAAAAATGATTTGGAGAAAAAATAAATGAATTAAGTGTTACATCTAAATAAGATAAAAGAAATAGACAAATCCAACGATATTATTAAAAAAAGTGCGTATTGGCACTATGAACATTTTAATTAATTTTTTTTTTAATTTGTTTATGTGAACATTACTATAATATCTGTTAAAGTTAAATAAACTAAGACGTTTGAAATATTTATCTATTTAATTTTGACTTCAATCATTAAATAAATTATTCTCATAATTGAAATCAAAATTATCATTAAAATTATAACTAAAAACATCATTTAATAAATAATATTTTGTTTAACTATTGATAATTTCATTTAAAAAATATCAAAATATTAATTTTCTAATGTAACGTAGAAGTCCCAAAAAATATAATGTAATGTAGGTATTTAATACATTCTGGAATTTTTGTAGGATACATTGGAAAATACATTAATAATAGTATCTTGTATTCTTAATAAAAAAACAATATCATTAAAAAAATTATTAAAAAATAAAACAAATTTTGGAAAAAAATATAAATAGTTTAAAGAACAAAAAATAAAATAGAGATGGTTAGGTAGAATGTTAACTTTTTTTCCTTTAAAGATTTATGATAAGTCACACGTCAAGTTAGTTTTTAAATATTTTCACAACTTAAATTCAAGTTTTACAAAGTCTTGTTCGACCAAACGATTCTCACTCACAAAGTAAAACTCGCACACATTCATTATTAAAAATAGAACGATAGATTTTAGATTCGGATCTGCACAGCATATCAAAAATTTATGCGGCAACCCTACGACTAATACTTCCAATTGTACAATTTCAATTTCTATTACACAAATTGATTAAACAGTTGCAACATCTTAGAAATTCATGACATATTAGTACAGTAATTTCTTTATCCCCAGGTAGGTTATTTGATGATGAAAGACACTGAAGTCTGAACCGCACCCATTTCAATATAATTTCTCAAACATACCGCGGCGGACACGCAAGGAGTGATCCTATACACGTCACAACGCATAAAGGACGGATAATAATAAATAATCAGATAAACTCAAAAGCGATTATTTAAAATTGATTTTTGTGATTATCACACGTCCTAAGCGAATAATAATCCAGATTTAGATATGCTAATCATCATCATATCATAAGATTACAAAATTCACCCAAAAACCATACAAAATCGCCTCCGAGAGCTTGAAACTTTACAAATCGCATAATTAAAACAAACAAAAAGTTATATACATCTGGAAAGAAAATGCAAATAGAAGAGAAGGAAGCAACAAAATGAAGATTACAAGATGAAAGAAAAGAAATCAACAAGTTGGAACTACGCCGTATCCAGCAAGAGAATCAACAGCATCAGTGCGTTTCGCAAACCTACCTTTAATCCTAGGCCTAGTTTCCGCGTAAGCTTTACGAGAAGCATAACGAATCGTCTTCTCGAATCTTCGATTCTTCCTCTTCTCTCTATACCTCAACACTCTCGCTTCTCGATCCGCCGCAACCGCTTTGCCGTATCCACAGTTCGATATATCCGATACAGCGTTTCCATCGGGAACAACTCCAACATCCATCGACGACGACGATACCTGATCAATCACAACAAAAAACAATTTACTTACTCATATTCAACATTTCTATTTAATTCTCTGGCTTAGAATCCCAGATCTCTTACACTGTGACTCATCGGTGACTGTGACGGAGTTTCTAGGTCTGTCTGTAACTGCACGCTGTTGATCTTGTAAGAAAAAGGCTCGAAGTTACCGTGTACGGGAACGACAACGTCGCTTTTGTTATCGATAGTGCCGTAATCGAGATCCATGAACGGAATAGCTTCGGAATCGGAGAAAATGTACGGAGAGCAGTTGAGATCTGCTTTAGGATCAGAGATCAACCAGGAAGCAGCTTCTGCTTCATCTTCTCCTGTATCGTAGTGGTTATTATTGTGGTGAATCGGCTTAACGGAGTGAGAATCGATGGAATCAAAGAAAGGAGTAATCGGAAGACGTTCGTGACGTGCGGCGAGGGGGTTAGCAGTGTGGATGTCACGATCGCAGGTGATGCAAAGAGAAGCGGCGTCAGCTTTGCATGTGACGTGCGCCGGAGCTTGTTCGCAGACTTCGCAGAGAGTGACGCGAGGGTGACGGGAGGCGAGCTTGTTGGCGGCGTGGACTTTGGAATCACAGGTGGTGCAGAGGAAGGCGGAGTCGGGACGGCAGTAGAGTGTGGCGGTGGCGGATTTGCAAGAGTCACATAATTTGGAAGCCATTGGAGAGAAACTTTCTTTTTTTGTTTGAAATTGAATTGGAAGAAGAAAGAGTTGTTGTTATGTGAAAGGGAAAAGTGGTTTACTTGTTCGATTGTTTCATTCAGTCCAATTCAATTCTACCTAGTGTGGTGGGACAGGGAGATCTGTGAAGTAGCGAATAGGATGTTGACACGTGGATTAGGATTAGCTAAATTCATTGTAGATGTTCAAAGTGAATTGAAAGGGGGTGCAGTGTTGAAGGTTGCGAAGTCGTGAGGGAGACGGATTCTTTTTGGTGCGGTGATATACTGAGGTGTTCCAATTCCAACAAGGCAACAACTTCTACGTTATGTCTTTTTCTAACTGGACCCCGCTTTATGGCGTAGGCTATGCCTGACACATTCACTTTATCGTCCCACCCAAAACTTTTTTAGCACTTTTTTTTCCAGGCATCTTTTACACCCTTTAATTACTCAATTTAACAAGCTTTTTAAAAAAAAAATATATATATATATATATATAAGATTCATTCCAATTTTAGTCTCATATTTTATCAATTCTATTTTAAAATCAGAGAGCTGTCGTCTTTTATTCTAATTTATTTAATAAAAAAATATAATATGATAATTTTTAAATAACGTGATATAATACAATTATGTAGAATAATTAGTACTCATAAAATTATAATTTTAAAAATATTTTATTTTTATAATTTAATTAATATATTTAAATAATTTTATATTATAAAATCATATATAAATATAATTTAAAATATATTAAATTATTATTTTTTATTCAAAATTTAACAAATTATTATTTTTTATTCAAAATTTAACAGATGTACTAAAAGTGTCACACTTTTAAAATAAATATTACTTCCATAAAATAGTAAAAATATAAATTTCAAAATTATAATTAAATCAAAAATATAATAATTTATTTAAATTAATATAATATACATCGACCGAAAACTATACAAGTTTATAGTTGTTGAAATCAAAAATAATAAAAATACAAGTGTTTAAAATACTTAAGTATAATTTAACCTTATAATAAGAGTATAGACAATATTGTCGTTTTTTATTTACTGATGTATCTTTTACTATAAATAAAATTGTAAACGTATTCATATAAAAACTCAAATAAGATAATATCTCCAGTTGAGATTGAAATATTTAGCTTTTAGAAAATATATAGAAAAGTAATTGAGAAGAAAAAAAACGAATAAAAATTTGCTGATTGTTTACTTATTATATTTTGTTTGGTTTGGTTTGTATTAATGAAATGAAAAAAAATAGTTATTAGATGTAGATATCTTCTTATTAAGAGAACTTAAATTTGTGACATTATCACTTAAACTCGTAGGTTCTTTTCCAAAACACCAGATAATTTTATCGTTCCATAGTTCTTTGGTTTGTCACACTAGTATCCAGATAACACACTACTACAAATAACAACAAACTTTGTTGCATAAGTTTGCCTATTGTATTTCTTTTATAGAATCAACTCATTGGTATCAAATTTATCAAGCAATGAACACATACATTCTTATATTTAAATTAAATCTAACAAATAACTATTAACAACATTTGTATCTACTATACATTTTTTCGTTGTTTCTTACACATATCAAATTATTGTAATTAAATTTTTTTAAAATTAAACAATTTATTTTAAAAAATAAAATAAATAATAAAAATTGTTGATAAATAAATTAATAATTAATATTTTATTAGTGTATGTAAAACTTGTATGTTGTTTTATTATATTTATGTCTCTAATTCTCATTTTCATTTACTATTTTTGTATTTAAACTTTGTGAGAGTGAAACCTTTACAAACCCAGCATTAATGGCACATGTGTGGTAACTAGCAACTATCCATTGGGTTGGGCCAAGATGTACTTTGGTATTTATTAGCGTCTTTTGTCTCTTATTATTAGTCCCGATTTTTAAAACCATTTAGAAAATTATATTTATATATTACATTTATACTTCTACCTCTATATTTTATTAAAATTATTTTTTTAATTCTACTAAATTTTTAGAAAGAAGTTTTCTAAAACACATTTTTTTTAAAAAATTAAATTTTATATTGTAAAATTTGAAATCAAATTTTCGGTACATATATACTAAAAAATTTGAAAAAAGTTTTTCAGTACCCAAACTTCAAATTTTTGAAAATACATATGTGTACTGGAAAATTTAGAAAAAACTTTTCAGTACATAAAAAATATATTTAAGTACCGAGAAAAACTTTTTTTAAATTTTCCAGTACACAAAATCAAAATTTTTAAAAGAAATGAGTTCTGAAAAGTATTTGTTTTAAGTTTTTTGAAACAAAATTTAATTTAATGGGACTAAAAAAAATTAAAATAAAAAATAAGTAAAATAGATAGTTGGTATAAAATATGGGATAGGAGTAGAAGTGTGGAGGTATAGTGTATAATTTTCAAACACTTAATTGATACCCCTTTGATTATATATTTACTTCTACATTTTATATAAACTACTTATTTTATTCTTTAAAAAAATTAAAAATTATCTCCCCATCATCTTTAATTTATGTTTTGAAAATATAAGATTTGGATTTTTTATAATATTTTTTAGAAAGTTAATTTAAAAAAGTATTGACAAACTTCAAGAAAGTTATTCCATTATGATTTTGTTTGTTTGAAAAAAATGGCAATGTGGTACTCAAAAATTTAAAATTAAAATTTATAAAAAATATATATATTTTAAAAATTTTAAGATTTGTAGAATAATTTTGTGTTCAAAATAAGTTGAACTTTAACTTAGTATTCTTCACAACACACATGTGTTTCTGAAAATTTAAATCAAATTTTCAATACATACTTTTAAAAACGTGTCATTTGCAAATTAATTAAAGACTGATAAAATTTCTTGAAGTAATCCAGTAATTTTTTTATTTTTGAAAAAATTGTAAATTTTCGTTTCTTGTTTTGAAAAAAAATAAAAAAACAAATAAGCTATTCAATAAAACGTGGATAATGTACCTAATACAATCATGGAGGTACACATAAAAAAAATCCGATCTCTTGAGCCCGAGTTTATAATGCGTAAAAATAAACATTATAAATATGAGTGCGAGTATTAATATTATCCACAAAGAATAAGTGAATAGAAATGTGGGTATGAAAACCTTAGTCGTCGTTAGTATCTGCAACCTATAATATATATATATTAATTTATTTAAATGTACGAACCTAATTGTTCAAGTAAATGACAAGAAAAGTTAGATAATTTTCTCTTAATTTTTTTGTTTAGATTAAAAATATTTTAACATTGAAAAATATATAAAGTTAACAATTAATTTCATAAAAGATACATATTATTTTATAAATTAAATTTTATTTTTATTGAAATAAATTTGTTTTTAATCAAAAAATAATTTTTTTAATTGTTTTGTTTCTATTAATATCACAAATCAAATAGATTATTTACATGATTTAACAATGTTTTCTATATTTTCTATATCACGTTATATTTTGTGATGTAACAATTGATTTTAGTTAAAAAAAAAAAAATACATACATAGATATTCAAAAAAATAGATATACAAAAATTAAGATTGATTATCGCACAAAACATATTTGGATATAATTATTTTTTCCACCTAACATACAGTGATTAAGATTGACTGTGCACAAAACAAATTTATATACAAGTATTTTTTTCAAAATTTCGAATACAAATATTATAGTATACATAGATTAAGACTGATTATCGCGCAAAACAAATTTAGATACTAGTAGTTTTTTTCAAAAATTCGAATACAACTTTCATAGTATATATGTCAATTGTCTATAATATAATTTGAACGTTAACATATTTCAACAAAAGAGATGATTAATACAAATTCCAACATAAAGTCATACAAATGTTTAAAACACGTATTAATCCTTCAAAAGAAATAGCGAGAAAAAAAAAACAGAGTACATAACACATCTATGGTTCAAAATAATTTTCTATAAATTTTAACCAAATTATAGCACAAATTGTTATGCTTCATTTCTTCAAATATATATTTACCTTTTGAGTTTCTCTTCCTTAATAATTACTTCCGAGTTACCTTTTCTATTTATAGTTTTGACTCTTTCTAAATAATTAAACCATTAGACGCGAGTAATGACATTAAATCTACCTAACAAGAATGTCATGACGACTACATTCCTCTTATTATTAATAATTTTATTTTGGTAAGATTATACATAATTGCGTTCGTCCTTAAGTGGTATACCACTTACCCTCACTTAACATTCGCTTCCATCGTATATAAACGGAGAATTCATCTAATTACAATGAATCATATACTTCTCACTTTAATTAAACATCTAGTAGATATATATAATAATTCACACACCATACAATATATATATATATATATATATATATATATATATATATATATAATACCAACTGTTAATTATAACATCATATATTAATAAATATATTAAATACTATCACACACTCAACCTTAAAAATTCTTATGATAACATATACTAATAAGTCAATTATATCACAATAATTATATAATGTAAAATGAAAATCAAGGGAACATGTTTAAGATGTATTTTTCTCAAAACAGCTCTAATTTATGTTATGACAACACAAAACTGTGCTTAACTGCATAGTCAACATACATTAAATTATAAGTATTATAATTGAGTAAATTAACACTCTTTGAAAACTTATGATGTATAGTTTATAGATAAAATTTTATTTTTTTCAAATTAAGCTCTAGTTCTTGCAATTTATCAAAGCAATACACAAAGGTCAGAAAAAGAAAAATAGGACAACAACACTGGTCTAATATGTAACCAATTTTTAAGCATTAATACTAAATCAAGTATCACAAAGTTTGTATTTAATTTAAAGGTAATTGAGTCTAATTTCCAAAAAATTAACAGTCATTCAAAACTAAGGTCTAGAGAAAAAATTATTACAAAAACTTCACCCATGTGTCTTGCGAATTTTAAGTTAACAACACTCATTCAATCACACTAATTTCCAAATGAATATTTGCAAAAACTAATGCTACAAATTGTAAATAAATCAAACATTGAATACATCAAAACAGCATCACAATGTCAATTTACTCAAACTAATTTGTCACAATAGTGAAATTCAAGGTATTTAATTTCAAACACATCAAAATAGCATATTTTCATGTAATCAAGGAAACTAAATTCTACAATAATTTATTCTCAATTTCAGTTATAGAACTTTATATGCATAACCTATTTTAATCATCTATTTCAAAACCCCTAAATTTAGCCATACAATAAAAATAAAAATCATTTTCTTAATTTCAAACCCTTAAACCCCAAATATCTAATCAATGGTATACATTGTCTCATACATCCATGAAAGAAAATAGAAAAAGGATAATATTTGTCCTTCTTTTCCCATTTATTTTTTTTTTCTTTCTTTCTTTGTCTTTTATTTTTTATTTTTAAGTGATATGTGTGTGTTGGTGTTGTTGTGTAAATAGAATGGAAAAAGTAAGTGATGTTGATATGATAGATTGAGGTTTTATCTTATGAAGTTTTCATACTAAAATATCCTATTTATTATTCACTATTCTAGTTCCTTTTATTTATAGCCCTAAAACAAACTAAAGTATGTACCATTATATATATATATATATATATATATATATATATATATATATATATATATTAAAATATAAAATAATTACTATTAAAGAGAGATGTTGTACATTATTGTACCGAAACTCTACACATAACCATTTTCGTATATTTTGCTGATAATAAGTGAACATGTAAAGTTATATATCACTACTAACTTGAAGCTCAAATATACATTAAAAATGTTGTCATATTTAGTGCTTAATATAATAAACATAATACAAACAATGGAATTGTGTCTAATAATAATAAACATAATAATAATATAATAAACATAATACAACATAAATAATAATAATAATAATAATAATAATAATAATAATAATAATAGTTATAATAATAATAATAATAGTTATAATAATAATAATAATAATATTATTATTATTATTATTATTATAATACATCTTTAATTATGCTAATGAGTTATTTTAATAACCCTATTTCGGGAGGAGGGGGAAGAAAGTGTATTAAATCCTTTGAATGTGCTTTACCGACTTATGTGATTTAGTCGTTTGTTTCTTATAAAAATATGAACATGGAGACAATCCAAAAATATCATTCAATTAAATTCTTAAACATGACTGGAGAGACAATTCAAAAATATCATTCAATTATTTTTTTTCTCATTTAAAATCAAATGAAAAAAAATTATAGTTCAGATAATACAAAATCATTTTTTATTACATCAACATCAATAAATAAATAAAATCAGCATTCTTTAACTAGTACTTGTGGTTATTTTTGCTTGCACTATAGTTCTAGAGGAAATATACAACATGCATTTGATGCAATGTTTGTTCTCTCGCCTTTTAGATGAACACATTATTAAAAGTTTAATTTGACATGTAATGTCGGTCAAACTTATAAAGAAGTTCGAAAAGAATTTTATGATGAAATTATTTTAAGTCTGTGATTATATTTTAGTTGAAATTTTATGTTTTTGTTTTGATTTTATTTTTTCTAGACGTTGGTAACACAAATTATGGTTTTATACTTGTTTCATATGATATTTAAATATTTTTCTTTACAATAAAAAGTTTAAATATTTTAGAATGGTGTAACTATAACTCACGTAGAGACGAATAGTGCTATAAGCACAAAAAAGCAACTAGTATTGATCATTTCTATTTTTTAAAAAGAAATAGACATATCTATTATTATAATCTTATTGTATAATTTTTTTTTATTAATATCATCAATTTTGGAAGTATGTATATACTAATAGTACATAAAGAGTAGAGATATTCTCTATTTTTAAAAATAAATTAGCATCTTTAATATTACAATAGTTTTTGTATTTACATGTTCAACTAATGTCACTAAATTTAGGAGGGGTGAATATCCTTTTCATTGAGAAATTGAGAGGATTATAATCCTTTAAAAAATGTGTGCCTTTATATTATTAATGTATTTAAAAAGTATAGTAAAGAAAAATACATTTCTTCTTAGAAATAGAAATCTTTACTCGTATCTAAAAGTTAAGTTATTGTCTTTCTAAATATAATATTTCTTTAAAAAAATGTCTAAAGTCATATGCAATATGAAGTATTTTCCCTAATAAACATCATCATTTATAAACACCACAGATAAAATAAAAAATAAAAATTAGTATTTATAGAGACTAGTCTTTTTATAAATATTCTCTCTTTTTATGTTTCACAAGTTTTCTGTAATAAATTGTATTAAATAAATGAGTGTTATTGAAATATAATAATGTATAGTTTAAATTGAGATTCGTCTAATAAATTTGTATGATGTGTTGGGTTATAGAGAATGATGATGTTTATTAAATAATATCTAAAAATATTACTAATTAAACATTAACAATAATATATATATATATGTAAAAACTCGTTTAAAGGCTTAAACATAGGAGCTTTGTCATTAATGCTCTAATGCGTGTGTATGTATATAATGTATCAATATTTAAATTGTCCCTTAAATTATAAACATCGATTAAATTAATTTATAAGTTTGATAAATTGATAAATACATACTTAAATTTATAAAATATAAATTAAAATAGTACATTCGCAAACTTTTATTGTTATATAATTTGAAGTGACAATATCATTGAATATATTAATTTATCTACGTTGATCTCATATCAATATCATCTTCTCAATGACAAATTTACCGATAAAATTTTGTCATCTCAAATATAAAGTTATGGACAAATTAATTTAAAAAATATTTAAATTTTATTGAAAAATTAGTTTACGTTGTAATAACGTTGATATAAGATAAATATAAAAGTATTAAAATATAATTCTAATGATAAAAATTTAAATTTTACAATTTCATAAATATATTTATCAAATTATAAAACTCAATAACTAATTTAACTAATATTTATAATTTAAAATATCAATTTAATATTTACTCATTTAATAGAGAATATTCTTTGCTAATGTTTCCCAGAGAGACTTGAAAGATGAAGTTGTGGATATTGAAAATACTACTAATTATTTGCCCTAGTGCAAAGTTGTACATAAAAACAGTGTTACAAAAAAGTTCCACTTAATTGGGCCTTGTTATGTGTGAACTGTTTAAGAGCCAGCGACGCGGCTATGAGTAGCAGCATAGCAAGCACAACTACTTGAAACCTACTAATTATAATTAAAAATTAAGATTATATATATATATTAACTTTTTGAAATATTATTTTCATTTTTATTTTATTAATGAGTAGTATGTTATGTTATCCAACAACTGTACCACACGTGTGTTTTCCATCTTCTTTCCCGTGAAAATCTTTAACTTGCGGATCTCATTCTCACACTCACATCATCAAATGAAGAAATTAATGAAAAGGGGTTTTGTTGGGTATCTCAATTTCACACTTCTCAAAACCCCTCCACAAAAAAACAAGGGAATATAAACATATTTACACCTGAATTGAAAAATAATATAGAACAAAGTTGAAAAGAAGAAAAATCTAAATGCAAGATTAACATTTTTTAAGGATTTTCTACTAATGTATCCAGGAATGTTAATGTGAGGAAAAGAACAAAAAATTTGATTAATGATAATTAAACTTAAGGTTTTCCTTACAAAAGCAAATGTTTTGAATTTTCATGTTTTATTTTAATTAAATGTTCAATTTTCAGGTAGTCTATACTTATTTATTTTAATTATAAATGTTAAAGTAAAGTTGGGTTTTTAAAAATCAACTTTCCGGTTTTCATTGTCATATTTTTATATTTATTATAATTAAAGTACTTTTAAAATTAAAATATTTTTATAACGATTAATTATACAATAGTAGTTTTTAAATTTTTAATATTTTCATTTAATTTCTCCTCGAAAAAAGGTTTTGATATTGAAATTCTTACCACTTATAAGAATTTTCATTCAATACCGCTCGAGAGTTAGCTCCATACCAATGTGTAAAATTTTCTGCTCTATAAGAAAATAAATAACATGCCAGACTTTATACTCCTTTCTTTGATACAAATAAACATGATTTAATATTTTTCATACATATTAAAAAAATAATTATTTAAGTATTATAATAATAATAATTGAATAATACAATTAAAAAATTAAAATAATATTAAAAATTGAGAATGACATTTATTTTAATTAATTTTTTTTTGTTAAAGTGACATTAAGACAAAAAAAAATTAGACAAATAATTTTTACTTCTAAATTTATTATTGAACATAATATACTTGAATATATCAAATGTATTTTTTAATTAAAATAAATTTTTCAAAATCAAATTATGACGCGGAAGAACCAAACTAAGTTGCGTTTAATATTTGCAAGGTTCTCATTTTTTACATATCTCAGCTTGGATTTGTCATTTTGTTCAAAATAAAAAAAGAATACGAAGAAGAGTTTCGTAGCAATGGAAATCTTACAATACAGACAGTATTATTATTTATTTATTTTATTATTATTATTATTATTATTATTATTATTATTATTATTATTATTATTATTCGGTTGCATCATTTTTTAAAATTTATTTTTCTTCATACATATTTTAGTTCCCAGTCACAAGTGCTTGTTCCACACTACTACTAAATACTACTCCTAATTTCCTCGTAATAATTTCTCAAGCTCAAGAAATCATTCATAAATTAAATAACCAAAATTTTTAACACTAATAATTACTCCTCTAAATTACTATAAAAAAAAATCATGCATCTTATTTTTTAAAAATATATACATAAATTTTGTTATTTATATTTATATTTCATTCTAAAAAGAAGATATATGATTATTAGAAACTTAATTAAAAATAAAAATCTCAGTTCATAAAATTAATAGTAAATTCGCTCAATTATAATAAATCTCACCTTAAATATACACTTCCCGAGTCATGGAACACAAAGAAACAAGTCCTAAAACAGAGGAAAAAGAAAAAAAAATTAAAGCTGGTTCTATTGTTGTGTTTCATGTTCCTTCTCTGTTTTATCAACTGGTTCATGATCTTGGAGTTGATTATTGTTGTCAACTAGATTGACGAGAGACAATGATTTTGGAAAAACAGGGGTAGCTAAAAAAGTGGGGTTTTCATCACCAGCCATAATGACAAGAATTTTCTCTTCATAAACCTTCAAAGATTCTTTTTTTGTAGAGTCACCTTCTTTTTGATTATCCATGTTACTGTTACCGTTTTCTTCATCTTGTAATTGACCAGAGAGTCTCCAATAAGAACATGCTAAAATCAAGAGAGCAAAAGCTATGAGACCTAACATAGCTGCAAGTCCACCAAAAAGGTATGGAATTGGTGAGTGCCATGATGAGTGCATCATCGATGCTGTTGGTGCTAATGTGTTGGGACTTGTTGTTGTTGTAGTGATGGTTCTCATCTTTGTGTTGTTTTGGTATGAATTGTTGTGTTTTGAGGTTGGTTTTAATTTGGTAGATAGAAATTAAGGAAGTGGTTAATAGAAAATGAGGTGTGATGTTAGGAGGTTGAAATGTTTAATTGAATTGAAAGGGAGGAGAATGGGTGGGGTATTTATAATGCTTGAAAGTTAATTAAATGAAGAGAGAAAGTGGGTCCTTGAAATTGTCTTTTATTTTAATGAATGTTTAGGTGCGTTTGGTACTTGTGAATTCACCAAGGTAATATTCATTATTCACCTACGAAGTCTATAAGTTAACGGTGGAAGTTAAATTCACGTTTATTAATAATTTATTATTAGCAAATACCAAGTATTATGGTGAAATTGTGTTCCATTAGTGGGTCACGGACTTGGGGCAGTATTGTTGGTGTGAGTGTAGTAAATAAAGAAAGTTGTAAGTTAAGGGCAGTACGGCAGGGTAGCCTTTTTCTTTAAAAATGGGATCTACCATACTTATACCATGGGTGTGTGAGTGTAAATGTAACAAATGAAAATGAAGATGTCGGTTTAGTTAGGTGGGTTTTTGGTTGTACGTGATCACTATTTGAAAGCATCCAAAAACTGTAGTCGTGAATTGACACTGAGTTTCATTTAGAATCTGGTCTAATAGTGTTTCAGCATGGGAGTGAGATGCGGAGAAAATTAAAGGAATGCAATGTAAATTCATTCTTTTGTTTCATACATAGTTACACACAAAAGACAAAAAAATCATAGTAATAATAATAAATATAATAGTTTAATATATATATAAAGTTTTACGCAATCCATAAGTTATGATCAATTGTATCAAAAAATTTATAATTAATTATTATAAAAATCAAATATTATTAAATATTTAACACTTGTGATTTTTTGATGTTGTAAAAATTTTTATATTAATATTGTATATCAATTAAATTTTAATATTTTAATAAATTTTATTAATATATCAAATGATTTTAGATTTGTATAAATTCAATATATATTTATATATATAATTTATATTATATTAATTTTTAATTCAACTTTTAAATTTGGTAGAATTTGTATCTAAAATATTATTAAGCGAATTAATATTGAATGTGTTTGTTTTAGATTTTTTGTAAATCAAAAATCTTTTTTATTGTTTGAAGGGTTTTTGTTTAGATGTCTTAAAAATTATTATTAAAAAAGTTATTATTTTTGTTAAAAATAAAAACTAAAAATAATAGTTTCTCACATTTAACTCTTACAATAGATATGAGAGATAAAGATAACACAAAATTTAAAAAGACTATTACTCTTATCTTTTTTGAAAGATATGAAATTGTCCTTCGTTAATTTTTACTAAGTTTTCTCGATTAGTTTTTACTATATTTTCTCCATCAGTTTTTTTTTTGCATCAATTCATTAGTTGTGTTTTCTCCTTCACGCACTCGTGGCTATTTTTCTATTTCCTTGAAATGAATAAGAAATTAATTAAACTAATAAATTTTGAAGTGTCAAGTTTTAAATATTTCAATTGTTCTGTTATAGTAAATTTCACAACAAATATTTTAAATATTAACACCTAGCATAACAAAGATTCTACAAATACTAACTACTAACTAAATGAATATAAATAATCAAACTATGACACTATGTTTATGGTAATTTTGGAGAAGTCATATCTTTTATGATAATTTTATAGTTTAAAAAACCATTTTTATAAAATTATATACAAATAGATTAAAATTCATTTTAAAAAGAATTATTTTTAAGATGGTAAATAGAAAAAAATCAAAAATTCATTTTTAAACAAATCTCTAACAACATAAATTATAAAACTAAAACAAACGCACTCGTTATATTGTATATGTAAAATTTCTGCTCATTAACACATTAATTTTTTTAATCTAATTTCTAAAAATGAGGTCTATTCAAACAAGTCCTTATCTTTACAAAAAGTGAGACCTAACCGCATTCATTATCTAGGTATTCACATGTGGACTGTTTTTGGACATCTTGTTAGTGTTACAAAGAAATGGGTATCTTCATGAAAAAGTGCCTGAAAAAAGAAAAGGGTACAATGACCCGATACATTTGGAGGTATAAGAAAAATTTTAAGATGGATTTTTTTTAAAGTTTATGATAATATTTTAATAAAATATTTAAATTTATTTTTTAGAATATTAAAATATTTATTAAATTAATATAATTTATTTTATATAATATAATATTTATTTTTCAAATAATAATAATATAAGTCATTTTAATATTTATTAAAATAATAATAAAATTTGATAAAATTATTTTATTAATATTTATTTTAAAAATGTTAGAATGTATACATTTTATTAAATAAAAAATATTATATTTAAAATATTTAAAACAATTGTTTTGGTGATTATACTCTATGTTGAAAAAAAGTGAAAGAGGTCATGCATTATATAACTATGATATATGTATGTGCGCGAAGGATTAAAGGTGATGTCATATGGAGACATATTGCACTTTAGAAAAATGTATTTTTTTTTTACAAGTAATGCACAAAGAAAAAGAAAAAGAAAAAACAGAAAAAGCATAACTTGCTTCGAGGGTATAGCACCCTAAAAGAAATGTGGGGTTTAAGAAAATAATAAACTACACTAAATGATATTGCTTTTTTGAATATAATAGTAACAAAAGTCGTAGTTTCTGTAAATTTTGAAGAAAAAAGAAATAGTTGTGTAACAACAATCATTCAAAACAACACTTAAAAAACACAAAATGAAATATATTAACCAAACCAAACCTATTTAAAACACGTATGCCAAGGATAGAAAAAAAAAAAAAACATAATATAGTCCAAAATTTTCATACCAAAATCTCTACCATAGTCCGACATCAAACCCCAGAAAAAATAAATGAGACACAAAATTATAACTAGCAATAATTTCCTTTCAAAACTAAAGGAACATATGCACTACACAATAATTCCCAAGCATCTAAGAGATAATTCCCAAGCATCTAAGAGGATTGATCCACAATTGATGAAGTTTCACATTGAAGCCTTTAACTTGATGTTTAAGTTGACATCATGATAAAAAAATTGACATGATCTACCAGGCTACTCAAAACACATCCTTGATGCTTAAATAGTGTAATTAACGTCTTGCATGACAAATAGAACTTACACAAGCCAACCATACCGTAATAAGCACGCCACAAATCACTTTTCTGTCCAAATGGAAATCGAAAAATTAAATGAGCATGTTGAGGGATCTAATTAGGAAGGGCTGCACAAATACCAATCACAAACTAGATCACATCCTCCTAATTACAAGTAGAGGATACTCTATCTAATAATAAGTGAGAAGAATATTCCACAATACCACATCCACCAAAAAATTATTGAGATTATGATTACACGATAAAATTCATCGTAAGATTGTATTTTATTCTTTTAAAATATCAAATTCGTTTTTTATGTTTATAAATATTTATATCAATTATCTTAATTTTAAATTGATAAAATTGAAATTTATTTTTTTTTACAATTTTGTTCAATAAACTCGTGTAATTTTTAAGAGATTTTGATTGTAATAACAATAAAATATAGGTCTCTCAATCACATTTTAGAAGAAAAAAAATTAATCAAGAGAGAATTTGAGTGAGATAAATTTTAGGGTTCTTAAAATTAAACACAAAATTCTCTCAATTTATCATGAAATCACATGAAAATTTATTATGTCGTTTTTTAAATGATTGATAACAAAATTTATAATACTATTTTAAAAATTTAATTAAAAATAATTGAAATGAGATTATGACTAAAAATAGTTCAACATTATAATTTTTACAAATACAGCAAAAAGATATGGGGCGATATTGTGAGTCTCCCTCATCATCTTCTAAACTCCCTTAACCGTATATTCATTGTGTTAACTATATTTATTTAATTAATGAAAATAATTATAAAATATAATATGTTTAAATAAACATGCATGAGAAAATTAAAATAGAATTCAACATAATTTGTTAGTTATATTTCTAAATTCATATGTCCCTATTTTATGTACAATATTTTCTATAAGGGTGTGAATTATATTTAAACAAATATGTAACGCAACTATATAAATATGAGGGGAATTGAATTCAAATTTTTTAATCATAATTTCGAGTGAAAACTTTGTAGATAGAAAAAAATGCAATGAAAGAGAATATATCTTTATAGTCAATCACATCACTTATTCAACAAAACAAAAAAGGATGAAGGACACCACTAACGTTGATTATCCAACCGGTACTTGTTAAAGATTAATATCGGTAAATTCAATAAAGACTTAGCACCAATATGATAGTTAAATACTTGTAAAAAAAAGAAAAAGATATGATAGTTAAATAAAACATAGGTCCATCTATGGAGCACAAATAATGCATCTAAAAGGAATTTCTGTTGCTGGATGATGCAATATTTCAAAATACTTTATCGAAAATAAAAATGGAAGGAAAGTTGTTATCCTTTTTAGGAGAGCTACCTCCTACTAATGTGGGTTATTGGGTCCCAATCCAACATCACAGTGAAAGCGCACTATATAAATATAAATAATATAATGCATGATTCGATATTTGTATGATGAAAGGGGCCACAATGTTCAATCATGGATAAAGGAGAATAAGTAATGTGGGTAAATTGGAAACAAAGCTGC
The DNA here is from genome assembly GCF_000331145.2 of Cicer arietinum. Classification (NCBI taxonomy): domain Eukaryota; kingdom Viridiplantae; phylum Streptophyta; class Magnoliopsida; order Fabales; family Fabaceae; genus Cicer; species Cicer arietinum. The sequence continues at coordinate 73,913,670 of NC_021164.2, read as the reverse complement.
TGCCATTTTCCTTTTCTTTCATCATTTGGATTCTGATTTGAATTCTATATAGTCTCAAATTATATCATGGCATTAAGGGTGATTAACTCCATGGCTCGTGTCCAAAACGAATAATATATAATTTAATTACGTTAAAAATACACATTTTAATAAATTCCTTTTCTAAATAGTTTTCCTTAAATTTCGTGACCATCCAACACTTTATCAATACAGAGTAAAGGGAATCTTATAATAATATACTGTTCATACTTCACTCTTGGATCTGATCATTAACAATGAAATTTGGGACTAAGTGTGCAATTGAATAGTCACATTCCAATGTGGTTGAGTGAGCATATTCAGTTACCCCATCTATTAATCTCTCATGATATTTTCTTTTTCCAAGTTAACATTTGGGGTTTGAGTGCTACATGATGTCACATATGCACAATATATATCTAATAAGCCAAATCGGTTAATGTGTTATTTCAAAGTAATATTCTAAGAGTGGTGAAGTATATAAGCCGGAAGCTGTAGAAAATGTTTTATATTTAACGAGACTTGTTTATTTATCTATATCATTATAATTAAAGAAGGGTGAAGTAATTTGACAGAATATATAGTTATTATTAATGGAAAATTATTTTGCCTCGATAATGCATCGCATTTTTTTAACATACTCTAATAAGTATATCGATATAGATATAAATTATTATAATATAATATTCATTCCATCTCACAATTAGTGATATTTAAGGTTTATGTATTTATATATATACATTAAAACATTTAATAATCAGAAAAGATAATAAATTTTATTAAACTGTTCATCTTAATAATTAGTGAATATTTTAATATTGTCAATGTAAAATATAATAAAACTTTAAAAGGGATGGATATAGCAATCAATGATAAGTAGTATAGGAAAAATAATAATTAAAGTTGTATTGAAAATTATGAATCACACTCATTTTGAAATTTTTTCTTACTAAAGTAAGCTTTAGTGTGAGACGAAAAGCGTAACTCTTAATTTTGATCAAAACATTTTTTTTACAAATTTAATTTTAATAGTTATATCAGATAATTAAAAAAATAATTGTGTATTTTCAAATTTAAATTTAGGGTTAATCTTTTTTAATCCCTATGTAATTTAAATTTTTTCGTTTTTAGACTATTAAAAAATTGCATTTCTTAGTCCATATAAAATCATAATGCAAGTAGTTTTAATCACTAGAAAAATATCAACAAAAATTTTTGAACAATATTTTAGCATGCTTAAAATATTATAAAATGTTTCTTTACAAATTTTGCTACTTTTATCTTTATTTTATAGTATTTAAAGAATATATATTTAATTCATCCCAAGATGAAAAACTCTATATTTTTGTTGAGTGACATTTGATTATGTTTTAAACATATTTACAGAAAATTATTTAAAAATATATGTTATTTTGATAGAGATTAAAATTGTTTGTATGATAATTTTATAGTGGTTAAAAAATGTGATTTATTTACATAGATTAAAAACAAAAATATATGCTAGATATGTTTAGATAATATAAACATTATATAACTAAAAAAAAAATAGTTAAAATAAAACATATATTATAATATAAAATTTAAAAAATATATATACAATAAAATATAATAAAAAAGCATATAGACGAGTTTGTTAGTGTCCGTCTTTTTATTAGTAAATTTAATCATATTTTTAATTCTTTATTTTTATTTGTTCATGAAATTGATTGCCATTTTAAAAAATTTAAATTTTATTGATCATCTTTCAAATTTTTAAACTCCAATAACAGTGATATGACAGAGAAACTATTAACATGACATAAAACTTGCTAACATAGAATCATATAGGTAGATTTATAACATTCAAATAATTAATTAAATAACATAAAAGAGGACAATTTTGACAAATATTAAATTAAATAAAGTTAACTAATTAACTATTTTTCTTCCAAAACTCACCATTTTAGATTTTAAAAAATCTAAATTGAAGTGAAAATTGCAATAAATGTTATAATTGAGGGAGAAAAAAAAATTTAAAATTGATGAACTATTTTGATGAGTGTAATAATATAAGAGTACAAAAGTACAGTTAAACTCAAAATAAACGAACTCTATTTCACATGTTATTCACATGAAAAGAAGAAAAGTGGTGTACACGAAAATAAATAAAAAATTGAGATCCTTTTTAAATTTTATTTCAATTGATAAATGTCGATATTATTAAGTTGAATGTCATATCTTTGATTTAAATTCGACAATTCACGTTTGTGTAAATCAATTATATTGATATTTATCATCTATCGTAAAATATATATAGAAAACAAATGGACTTTAATGTATTGCTTGTTTGGATCCATGTTAGTTAATGTTGCAAATCTCGCATCTCAATAGTAATGTGTCATGAAAATCTTAAACGCTTGATCTCGAATACATTCACACAATGATTAAATATGTGAATGCATACCGTTAGTGACCGCAAGGAATCCAACTCACAATTATGCAGCTAAAAGTCAATCGCAATCCATTGGAGCCGTTTGCATTCACTCTTTACTCGTGAAATTTAGTTGGTCATCAGGGGTTGAAGACTTCAAATTCAACATAGGACCACAATGATGTATGTCCAGCTAATCTATTGGGATCAAAATCCATTTAATTAAATTTTATAATACTCTCTTGGCCCTTTTAGGAAGAGTACTCTAACCTAAAAAATAAATAACAATAAGAATTATCTAGAAGCATAAATTATCTAAACAATTAAAAAACATTTTCATTCACTTTTTTTTTTTTGTTAATCTTAAATATCTCAATGAGAATACATATATAAGAATTTGAGAAATCTACTCTCACTATTTGAGAAATCTTAAATGTCTCACATATATATATATATATATATATATCTTCAGCCACTCGAATTTTAGATATTTCTTTTTATTTCTCATCAAATGGATGACATCTTCTTCTAAAAATCCTATTATTCTTAGCATGATATTGGGGAATTTAATTGCTATTACCCAAATAAGAAACATGAAACATTTGTTTGCCTATTCGTTCATAGGTTAAATAGGATATGTAATTATTGGAATAATTGTTGGAGACTCAGATGGTAGATATGCAAACATGGTAACTTATATACTTTTCTATATCGCTATAAATTTAAGAACTTTTGTTTGCATTGTGTCATTTGGTCTACGTATCAGAACTGATAACATTTGAGATTATGCATGATTATACACGAAAGATCATTTTTTAGCTCTCTCTTTGGCCCTATGTCTCTTATGCTTAGGAGGTCTTCCTCCACTAGCAGGTTTTTTTCGGAAAACTTATATATATATATATATATATATATTTTTTTTTTTTTATAGTTACATTTTTTTAAAAATTAAAAGAATTTTGAAACTTAGAATAAATATAAAACTTTTGAAATGCCATTTTTCAACAATTTTTAAATAAATTAAAACTTATAAAAATGTGAAACTTTCGAAATGCAATTTTTTTAAAAGTTTAAAAAAGATCGAAATTTTAGATGAATGTGAAACTTTCAAAACATTTTTTCAAAAGTTTTAATTTTGAAACTCTAGATGAATGTGAAACTTTGAAAATGCATTTTTTTTCAAATTTTTTTTAAAAATTCGAATTTCTGGATGAATGTGAAACTTCTGAAATTTAATTTTTCCAAATTTTTTAGAAGGTGTTTGATGAAATGTATGACAAAAATGTTATTACTTTTACTGTTTTAGTTTATAGGTATTTGAGAGTTGGTGACGTTGGAAGTGGTTTGAAGGTGTTTGATGAAATGGTTGAACGAGATGTTTTGGCTTGAAACACGGTGATTAATCTTCATCTTTTAAAATTATCTATTTAAAAGATTAACAAAATAAAAAATTAACCCGTAAAGACATAAAAGTAACGCCGAACTTGGGTTAGGTGAGGTATTAATAATGAACGGAAAAAGATTGAGTTGGGTGAGGAGTAATAGGGATTGTTGGGTTGATGAAAATGATGAAACTCACTTTCCGGATTTGTGATTGATAGTGATGATGAAATTCAAACAAAATATTTTATATGGACTAAAACTGAATAATTTTATCTTTGAAGGAACAAAAAACATATTTTTCTTTATCAACTAACTTTTTTGTAACGCCCACTTGACGTTAAAGACAAAAAAATATATAGTTTTATGACATTGCAGGGATAAAATCCAAACAAATTTTGAAAACTGTTATATTTTCAGGGACTAAAAACATATTTAAACCTAATAAATAAATAACAACTTAAGAATGTGTTTGGAAGAGGAAATTTATATATTTTTTTTGTAATTCAAATTCTTCAATATAAATTATCTTATTTGATAATAAATTTGTAAAAAAACTTAAAATGAAGTGACTTCATTAAATATTTTGTCAAAGTTAAATTAACGACATTATAGAAAAAATAAAATTAGGAAATTTCACATAGCAAATGAAAACTAAGAACTTAATTTCCTCGAATGAATCATAAAACGATTCCAATAAATTTTTTAAAATTTACAATTTTGTCTATTTATACGTATTAAAATTTGAAAATTTATTCTTAAAATTTTCAAATTTTGTCTCAGTACATTTTTAAAATGGTTTCCCAACTTCTCCAAAATTTTAATTTTTTTTCCAAATATTTATATTTATATTTTTACTCAAAAACTTGAAATTTTCAAAATTAACCAAAATTTGAATAAAATATTGTTCTATTCCAACAATAAAATTTATAAATGAAGAAAATTCAATTAAAATATTTGAATTGTTTAAATTTGTAAATTTCTTCCCCTTATTTTTTTAAAATTTCTTAGAGTTTTCTATTATTCAATCTAAAAATATTTTAAGTGATGTAAGTATCTAATATATTCAGTTAATAGATCAAAATATAACAAAAAAATCACAAAAAGTAATTATAAAAAAAATCATTAAAAAAAATAATTGGGCTTACGTACAAACACGATGACTTATCATTTTTAATGAGTACACAATTTCCGGGCCATGGTACCACTTGAAGTACATTATCCCTAACCTATGATTGCAATTAGGACTATAGCACCATGCGAACATTTTACAAGCATATTCCTCCTAATAAAATATCATATTTTAGATATAAATTTTGAATTTTATGTGTCAATTTTTTATAGTAGTTATCTTTTATAAAAAATAATTTGATATTTCAAATGCCTTCGGCGGCCAAACTCATAATGTGCTTACCCTTTCTTGCAGAAGACACATATGATTCAATTATACATTTTAGAAAAAAAAAAATAATAATAATAATAATAATAATAAGTGATATTATAGTGAAATATGATATGTAGTAAAAATATTTTATGATTTAGAGTAGATCAAAAAGGGTGGTCAAACTAATGAGTAAATAATACAACATTTCGATTTTTTAGTGGTGAAATTATATCTATAAATATTGTGACGTTCATATTATTGAATGGAGTAGAAATTTATGATAAAAGTTGTGTATCTTCAATTGTATTTTAACAAATAGTGACATTTATAAGGTGAAAACTAAACGCGTGAAGAATGTAATGTTCCTATTCTTGCGACGTAATTCTCACATCTTATTTCTTTTTGTCCGTTGTAGTTAAGGTTGGCAAGAAATAGTTGATTCTAGGACTGAACAAAATCAATTGACGTGTCAAATTTGAGCTACTCGAATAGGCCAATTTAACACATGGACAACATTTAAATGGGTCACAAATCATCGGGCTCTACAGACGTATATACGAATTTGAGTTGTCGGATATGAGTGGAAAAAAAATAGACTCACAATTAACTAATGTGATCGCTTCATTTAAAACTTTAGATGTAAAAAATCAAGTTTTTTAAAACAAGTCTTTCAATCTCGCTTAATTATCATACCACTAATATGTTAGATGAGTTGTTTGATAAAAATCTACTAAAATATTAAAAAAATTGATATATTTTTTTTTAAATAGATGAATTTGAAAAAAAATTAAAAAAATAAATAAATAAAAAGTTCAGCAATCGGCTATTACCAAATTTGATTAGAAATGAATATGTAAATCTCATACTCAATTTTAAAAGGTTTGACAAAATGAATTTGAACCCGCCTGAACCTAATCTATGCTCAATGATTCTCCAAGACGAAGGAACGTGTGACAAGTTGGGTCTCGACTCAATCTGGAACACTTTATATCATATCTTTTAATAATCATATGAACTATTCCTACTGTATCTTTGTTGATTTCTTTATCCCTTACATTACAAGTAATTAATGTCACGTCGAGTAAATTCCTTCTAACTTTGAGATGTGCGTCAACAATTTTTTTCTTCTTATCCGCAAAGAACATAACCTTTCTTTAACTTATTATGAAATTCAGCAGTTAAGTCTTTTCAGCATATTGGCACATTGTTTAGGCAAATACTTAATTTTTTAAATCTTTAACAAAAATTATAAATACAATTTCATACCCTCAATCTTTTGATTTTAGGATGGGACATATATATTCTTCTCTATTTCCTTGTGTGTTGTGACGCAGCTGATTCCATATTCTAACTACCTTGATCGATTAATTAGTTTCCTTCAAATAGCAAACATATTGAAAAAAAAAGGCAGATAAAAATTGGAATACCTTTTGTTTTTGGCATCATTTACATGTTATTGTCCACCTTGATGCTTCACTTTTTCCTGATTTATTACATGAAAAATATATTCTTTATCTATTTTCATAAAGTCTCCCTAGAGTTGAAATGCTCTCTAACTTTGATTCTTTAATTTAATAATCAGGGGTCACTTTCATCCGTTATAATGATAAATTATAAAATTTAGAATTGTTTTAATTTAATTTAATTAATTAATTAATTTATATATTTGCGTCTAAACATTTTTTAATTTTAGAATTGTGTCTAGTAAAACTTGTTTCTTCTCTATCTTATATTTTTTGGGATTATGTGCATTCAGCACTAGTTCATTTAATTGGCTAGAAAAGCATGGCCACTAAAATTAGCCAAAAGAAAAAAAGGGGAAAATCCACTGATGAGCGCACTCAAACAAAACTGGCAGACCCACAGCATCAAGATAGCTAGCCAAATTGAATTAATTGGCCACAATGCACAACCAAAACTACCAATCTTAGAACAGCTAATTCATAATTAATAATAGATTAAAAGAGGTAACAGATATTCCAAAAACAGTATCTCTGATTCTTATATATCCAGAGCTAAATCTATACTGGATCATAGAGATGTATCAGTGTTTTAAACGTCAGCATCTTTTTTCTAATCACACCTTCAGCTGTTAATTATTTCCCCTTATTCTATTTATAAATGAAAAAAATAAAAACATCGAAATCAATGTCAATGTACTCATTAATTCTTTTAAATTTCTTTGACTAATTTTACATATATAAAATAAAGGTATATAAATAATTTAATTATTATCATTAGTATTAGTAGTGTTTATTATAATGATGATGCTTAGATATTTATGTTGTTGACAAAAAAGATATTTATGTACCCAAAAAGAAGATATTATATAAGTTATAACTTTTCGTGTTTTCAACATCGGCATCATAATTAAGTGGATAGAGCACTAGTTTTATGATTATGTTTTAATTTTAATTAGGAGTTAGCGTCTAAAGTAATCTAATTATAGTTACTGGATATATCTGATGTTGCAACATGAAAAAGCAAAAGAATACTACCCCATTATTTTCTTTTTACATATTTTATCAATAGAACAAAAGAGTATCTAGTAAAATAATAGAATAATGGAAGATTAGTACGTCACAACCAACTTCAGGACATCTCATTTAATAATATAAAATAATAAAATAATTATAAATGTGATAAAATAAAAGTAATTAAAATATTTATGCATTCAGATATATTGTTTTCATGAAAAATCAAATAACAGATAGAATAACAGAATAATCAAACGATTATCATTGAAAAAAAGTTAAAGTTATATAAAAATTACTTATTTAATTAAACATAAAAAAGAAAATTAATTATGAGAAGAACTCCAAACTAAAACATGGCTCATGAGTGTTTGGAATCAGTTTTTCTTTGATGATGAATCTTGATGAATAATAGAGAGAGAGGGAAGAGAACATATAACAAGTTTTAACAGGAACTGAATTGTTGCTCTTTCATCAACTATTGTTAACTGTGGTTACAAGAGTATTTATGCAGCTAGCTTCAATTATTAACCACACATTGGTTAAACTTGCTAACCACCCATTATTTAAAAACAAGTAAATGCCTAATTTGAACTATATTACAATACACCACCTAATTCAAATTACTTAATGTGAGCATTCCAATCATGTTCTTCATCTTTTCAAGTCTTCTAGGCTTCACTGCCTTGGTTAGTATATCTGCGAACTGCACCTCAGTTCTGCAATGTTCCAGTGCTAAGTTGTTTTTGTTGACTTGATCACGAAGGAAGTGATATTTTACTTCTATGTGCTTGCTACGTCCATGAGCTATTGGATGTTTAGCCAAGTCAATAGCAGATCTATTATCAACTCTCAGCTTCATTACTTCACAACACTTGACATTTAATTCCTTGAGCAACATGCTCAACCAAAGAGCCTGACTAGCTCCAAATGCAGTTGAGATATACTCAGCTTCACAACTAGATAATGTTACCACCTCTTGCTTCTTAGAACACCAAGATATGGGAGCATCACCAAGCATAAAAATATACCCTGAGGTGCTTTTTCTATCCACACTGTCTCCACTCCAATCTGCATCAGTGTAACCAATGACTTCAAACTCTGAATTTGCCTGGTTCACAAGGAGTAGTAGCAGGATTGCAATTAGTCATATTAAACCTCTTTAATATGTCTGTTGCATATTTCTTTTGATGAAGGAATATGCCTCTTTTGAATGACACAAATTCCATACCTAAGAAGTAACACAGTCTGCCTATATCAGACATTTCAAATTCCCTCATCATCTCTATTTTGAAGTCATTGATCTCTTGTTCACTATCACCAGTGACAAGAAAATCATCCACATACAAACAGAGTATTAGCACTCCAGACTTACCACAATCTTTCAAGTATACACCATGTTCTGTAGTACACTTCACAAACTGTAATTTCAGTAAGAACCCATCAATTATTCTATTCCATGCTCGTGGAGCCTGTTTCAAGCCATATAAGGCTTTGTTCAACTTCATCACCTTGTCTTCCATGCCCTTCTTGACAAAGCCAGGTGGTTGCTTAGTGTATACTTCTTCTTCTAAGGGACCATTGAGGAAAGCAGATTTTACATCTAGCTGACTCAATGTCCATTTCTTTCTGCTAGCAATTGCAACTATCATTCTTACAGTTTCTATTCTAGCTACAGGTGCATAAACTTCATTGAAATCAAGGCCAGGTTTCTGTAGAAATCCTTTTGCTACTAGCCTTGCTTTGTACTTAGCAATTTCACCAGAGGGTTTAACCTTTGTCTTGAACACCCACTTCACTTCTATAGCCTTCTTATTTCTTGGCAAGCTTACCATTTCCCAGGTTTTGTTCTTGTGAATTGATCTCAATTCCTCATCCATAGCATCCTTCCAGTGAGGGTGAGCCAGTGCTTCCTCTAG